>NC_037673.1:104000777-104071217 GCF_003255815.1 Theropithecus gelada | reverse complement strand
GGGGGGAGGGATTGCATTGGGAGTTATACCTGATGTAAATGACGAGTTGATGGGTGCAGTAGACCAACATGGCACAAGTATACATATGTAACAAACCTGCACGTTATGCACATGTACCCTACAACTTAAAGTATAATAATAATAAATAAATTTAAAAAAAAAAAAAAAAAAAAATATTTGAGAAAAATATTTTGTACTAATTTACTGTAATTTTTAGTCGTGTGTTTGGCTCCTTTCCACATTAATCACACATGGAATTATGGCATATATAAAAAGTAACAGTTCGGCTGGGTGCAGTGGCTCACACCTGTAATCCCAAAACTTCGGGAGGCTGAGGCAGGTGGATTGCTTGAGCTTAGGAGTTCAAAACCAGCCTGGGCAACATGGTGAAGCCCTATCTCTACAAAAAATACAAAAAAAGAATATTAGCCTGGCATGGTAGTGCATGCCTGTGGTCCAAGCTACTGGAAAGGCTGAGGTGGGAGGATTACTGGAGCCTGGGAAGTGAAGGCTGCAGTGAGCCATGATTGCACCACTGCATTTCAGCCTGGGTGACAGAGTGAGGCCCTGTTCCCCGAAAATAAGTAAATAAAAATTAAAAAGTCACAATTCATTGACTAATGCAAATGACCATATTAATATTTAGTGATCACACTTGAAATAGATGTTTAACATGTGCCCTTCTTACTAGATTGTAAGCTCCAAGAAGGTAGTCTGCCTTTCTTAATCATTGTATATAGCAAAGTACTTGGCACATAACACATACTCAGTAAATATTGTTGTCTGTGGTTTAAAAGAAAAATACTTTAAATAATCTGCTTTTAGGTGTCTTTTAAAAATTTACTAGATATGAAGTTTTTATTAAATGAAGAGCACAGTGATGAGTCTTACTGAAATGATTTATAAAGTGAATCCATACCAAGTATTCTGTCACCATATTTAGCTGTTTCTTTTTATGTGACAAATGCCAATGTGTTCTCTGTTTTTGTATTACTGTTTCAAATAAGAAGGCTTCCTGGAGCATTAATAGTAGGTGTATATACTGTACCCTGTAAAAGATATAAATACATAAAAGCAAAGGAAGTTAAAGATAAAAAATAATTTTCACATGGGTTTTGAAGAGTTGAGTAAACAAATGGAAAAATTTTCTTGCATTCCATTTTTACGGCTTCTAATAAGTATAATTTATATTTATTGGGAATTTAAATAAATTTCTTTCATTTGATATTTCTGTCATCACAGTACTTCATGTATTCTGTAGAGCATCAGATATGGGTGTTAACTGATATTGGCATGTGGCTAGGCCTAACTAAGGTGCCCTGGGGTGTGATATGCTATCATCTTCTGGGTACATGGGGCTTGTTGCATCCATAGCCTCCTGGCCAGCCTCCTTAAGGCCAAGGGATCCCTTTAGTTGGTCTTGTGTATACCTGCTGGACTTTGAAGTGTAGCTTTCTCTTTATTACCCTGCCCTTAAAGCCCTTAATGAATGACTCCATCCGCCATGGACCTGCAATCTGTTGGAACTCAAGGGGATATTGAAGTACATTAAGCTCGTACGTTTCTATATTACTAATAAAATAGACTCCTTCCATATAATGTCGCAACCATTCTGCTGGTATTCGGTCTCCCATAATCTTGTTCTCTCTTCAAACTTGCTTTTGGATCTAGTCAGAAGTCCTTGGGAAACTGAACTGGGATGCAATCTACAGATTAAAATATTCCCAGAGATCTCACTGGTAGTTGTGAGAGCTAGGCCTGTTCACATCCCAGCCTATTACCTCTACTCTTGAAGGCAGAGACTGTACCTCATCTTCATACAGCATCAGCACTTAACATGAAGTGTTGTGCATATAGTAGGTACTTGTATATTTGTTGAATTAAAGGGATTTAGGAGACTGAGTATACCTAAGTGAAATAAAGTCTTCACTAGACACACTATAAATGTGACTTCATTATTTCAAAGATAGTTTTGACCCAGAGGACTGGGATAGCTGTCCAGGATTGGAGTAAATTCTCTTATGCTTCCCTAAACCAGTAACCTGTCCCATTGCCCACCATTGCTGTCTTTTCTTACCACCCACTATGTGGCAGAGGGGATAGTCAGACAACCAAACTATCCCAAGGCTCCTACCCAGAATCTATATGACTCTTCTAGACTGGTAAATCTCACTGAACTGGAACACATGGAAATAATTTCCCCTTCCTACATAAGCTTAGTCAAAGCAGAGCCTAGTCTGAGGAGATTACTTTATGCTGGCTTTATTTTGCCTTCAGAAGATGAGGGTACCTTATGAGCCCACTGACCACTCGGCCTGCAAGAGATGAAAAAATTAATCAACGATTGGTATTTCTCCTGGAAAATGACCCAGAAATTAGCCTTGCTATGCTGTGGGTCTCTGTTTTGCTGTTTTTCATTGAGGGTGGAAAGAAGGTCTTGAATTGGTCCTGAGGTCTCAAGTAAGATTAGTTGTTCACCCCTGGTAAATTCTTCCACGTTGTCATTGAATTTGTTTGTTTGCTTTTTGTTTTTATTTGTTTGTTTTGTGTTTTGTTTGTTTGTTTGAGACAGAGTGTCGCTCTGTCACCCAGGCTGGAGTGCAATGGCATGATCTCTGCTCACTACAACCTCCACTTCCCAGGATCAAGTGATTCTCCTGCCTCAGCCTCCCCAGTAGCTGGGATTACAGGAGCCTGCCACTACACCCAGCTAAGTTTTTGTATTTTTAGTAGAGATGGGGTTTCATCATCTTGGCCAGTTTGGTTTCAAACTCCTGACCTCAAATGATCTGCCCACCTTGGCCTCCCAAAGTGCTGGGATTACAGACGTGAACCACCCTGCTTGGCCTGTTCGTTTTTTTTGAGACAGGGTCTCACTCTGTCACCCAGGCTGGAGTGCAGCAGTATGATCCTAGCTCACTGCAGCCTCAACCTCTGGGCTCAAGTGATTCTACTGCCTCAGCATCCCAAGTAGCTGGGACTACAGGCATGTGCCACTATGCCCAGCTAATCCCATATTGGTTTTTCAGTTCACTTCAGACATATTGAAGAAGCAAAGTATTGCTATTGATTTTTTTGAAAATTCTCTCCTTAGCTTTGTGAAGCCATTTATCTGATTCTTAGCCACTACTTCTGTGTGCCACATGAAACCAATAAAATCAGTAGTTCTGTTTTTCTTGGCATCAAAAAATATATTTGTTTAGTATTGAACCAGCAAGCCATTGGCATACATCAGAACAGTGCTTCATTCATTCATTTTAATTTCTGGAGCTACATGGGACACTGTACCAACCTCTAGTATTGAACCAGCAAGCCATTGGCATGCATGAGAATGGTGCTTCATTCATTCATTTTAATTTCTGGAGCTACATGGGACACTGTACCAACCTCTAGGGATAGAGTAGTGAACAGGATAAATGGAGAAATCATCACAAAGTGATCAAGGAGAGGGGATAGTGGGATGAAATGAGTTAGATGATATAGGATCATATCATGCAGGGCCTTATAAGTTATAAAAGGAGTTTGGATTTTATTTTCAGAGTACCACTGAAGGATTTTGAATAGCAGACTGACATGATCTGATGATTTGTGCTTCTTAAAAGATCACTCTGGCTTGATGAGTAGAAAATAGATTGGTGGCATCAAGAATGGCAGAAGGAGGTCCATTGTGTAGGTTATTCCAAATATCCCGGAAAAGAATGACATATCTTTGGCCGTGGTGGGGGCAGTAGAAATGGGCAAAGAGAGAACCACAATGTATATTCCAGGCCATCTACAGTACTAGTATAATGATGGGCCCAGTTAGCCATCGTTACTAGATTTAGTCATGAGACTTTCTGGATTGATTCTATAAGAATCATTAAGAGAAGGATTAGAAGTGTATATTTTCAGGATCCGAATTAGTAGTCTGGGGTGAAGTCTAGGAAAATTTTTTAGTTTCTAATTAAGGTCAAGAAATACTGTTATATTGTTTGGTACATGCATATAGGTTACACAGAATAACTCTATAATGCTGGCAGTATGAAAATGTCCAAAGATTGTTCTACCTTTCTAGAATTAGTACACCAAATTCCTTTTCATCCCAGATATGCTAGCAATTATTCCCAAAATATCTTTCAGCACACATTACAAAATTCTCTCATTGAATCAATCTTATTCTGTTAAAGATAGATCTGTCTTCCTATAGTCCAAGAAAACTTCAATTCTTAAAATAAGACTACATTGCATCTCTTTATTTAGAATCTTGGAATTTATAGAAAAGCTTTCCCTGTCCTTTTTTTTTCTTTGTTAATTTTAATCCTTTCTAGATAAAACTGCTTCCTTGGATTCCAGTTACTACTTTTATGGTTTTATAATTTACTACCACTAATGCAGCTTCTTCCATACCTCTGAATTAGATTCCCCTAACCCTCTACTATGCTTCCATCTTTTGGAGCATTTCTCAGGATATACAAGACTCATAGCATCCGTACCATACCGATTCTATCTGCAGGAGATGAAAACAGCAATCAAGTGGTAACACTTCTCTCAGAAAATTCCCTAGAAAGTAGACCCATTGTGCCTTGATATCTGCCACTCTACTTCTCTGGAGGTTAAAGGAAGGCCTTGGATTTGCTCTTGTATTTGAGTGAGATTAGTTCCATGAAAGGAATCATATCCTAATTGGTATAACATACAAAGCACAGGTGTTAAAGCCTAAAAGGCCAATGTTTAAAACCCAGTTTTGCCACCTGCTAGTGGTTTGATTTGGAAGAGGAAGTCAGTCTATGAAGTGGGGATAATGCCTCTCAATACTATTATGAGGCTCTCAGATGATGGATAGAGAGGACTTAGCTGGGCACACGTTAAGGCCTTAGTAAATGTAGCTATTTTTATTGTCTATTCTCTCTTCAACCCTGTGGCAACTAGTACCCCAAACCTTTGCTGAGTGTGAGCCATCTAGAGACTGAATCTCCAGGTTTAGAAGTAGAGTAATCCACAGTCCCAAATCACATTTATAAACAATAACTCTCCAAGCAAAATTGGTGACCCTGTACTGCCTGTCATCTCTTTATTCTTCTTCTAGCCAAGAGTTTCTTAGTTATATATGGCCATTTCTGCCACAGTCGCTGTTGTCCCCCAACTCTGCATTTTTCTAAGCCTATTATTTCTGCCTCCTGCAGGGGCTTCTCTTTTGTCTCTACGTTTAATCTCACAGGAATCCACCCTCAAAAGATTTCTGATTGAGTGCAGCCCTCAAGAGCTTATGAGAACCAACATTGTCCTTTTCCCTTTTGTACCCTGGGTCTCTGGTTTTCATTTGCCTTAGGTTTAGAAGCTTAAGATTTCTAAACTGAAGCTTTACTAGGCTCTTGATGTGTGTTGATATTATGCAGACCTTTAATGGTCCTTTTGACTCTAGTACAACAGACATTCCTTATCACCAGTGCATTTCATGGTGTAACACTAAACATGCCTACTTCCGTTTCATGCAGTTATGAAAGTGTAGCTTGGCTTTTAGAATGTCAACTTAAGGAGAAGATCGTTCTTTATCTCTGCCATGTGAATCATGTTGAATCTGAGGGTTAGCTTTCTCTTTGTCTCTATCACAGCATTGACTGACTGAAAGATCAAAATCTGCTTTGCAAGCTGGTCTCATTCTTCCCGAATTTTTTGATGCTTCTTTCCAAATCCTGAGTCACATTTCTGTCTGCGTACTAATTCTCACCTATGACCTGGTTTTCCCAGAGCCTGTGAGTATGTATGATTCTTCAAGGTGTTCCAGGCAGGAGCTTTAAAATTCCTCTATAGTGTATCGTCTTTTCAACAAATGGTGCTGGCAAAATTGGATATACATAGGCAAAAGATGAACATTTACCTTTATTTCATACCATAAACAAAGATGAACTCTGAAAACATCATAGACCTAAATGTCAGAACTAAGAACACCATTAAGAAAATTAAAGACAAGGCATAGAGTGCAAGAAAACAATTGTGAAACAAATATCTGATAAGGGTGTTTATTCAGAATATATAAAGAACTCCTGCAACTTAATAAGACAAATGACCCAATTTTTAAAATGGGTGAAAAATTAAACATACATTTGTGTGACTCACCAGTTCTACTCCTAGATATTTACTCAAGAGAAATGAAAATATATATCCATACAATCCTTATGTGTGAATGATCACAGCAGCATTATTTGTTAAAGCCCCAAATTGGAAACAGTTCAAATATTTATCAACTGGTGAATAGATACACAAGATATAGTGTATCCATACAGTGGAATTCTACTCAGTAATAAAATGAATAAACTGCTGTATTAGCGATCCCTAGAGGGACAGAACTAATAGTATATATATATTATTAATTTTATATTTATAATAAAAGTATAAATATATATTAAAATATATTAATTAAAATATATTTTATAATTTTATATATATATATAGGAGTTTATTAAGTATTAACTTACACAATCACAAGGTCCCACAATAGGCTGTCTGCAAGCTGAGGAGCAAGGAGAGCCAGTCTGAGTCTCAAAACTGAAGAACTTGGAGTCCGATGTTTGAGGGTAGGTAGCATCCAGTATGGGAGAAAGATGTACTCTGGGATGGTAGGCCTGTTTTGCCTCTTCACGTTTTTCTGCCTGCTTTATATTCACTGGCTGCTGATTAGATGGTGCCCATCAGAGTAAGGGTGGGTCTGCCTTCCCCAGCCCACTGACTCAAATGTTAATCTCCTTTGCCAGCACCCTCCCAAACGCACCATCAAAACTTTGTATCTATCAATTCAATCAAGTTGACACTCAGTATTAATCATCACAATTCCACCCCTTGCCAACTTGAACCCATACACGTCTCCTGAGATCATACATAATCTTCAAATAAAGACAATAATAAGGTCATAATTACATCTAATGTAATGCAACTACCCTTTGTACAACCGGAAATGCAACAGTCCCCAACCCAAATACTATTACATAAAGTTAACAATACTTAAATGCTGATGTGAAGTCAATAAATCTTATGTCACATGATGAAGGAAAAGGAAATAAAATGAAGATATTTTCTTAGTACAAGTATATACATTCACAAACTTTTTTTAACAAAAGAAGGAGGAAATACTCATGACAGTTACAGCCCTTGTTTCTGTCGCTGGTCACGTGGTCGCAGCTGGTATTGATGACTACCTTCTTCTACTACCCATTCTGTATTCCCTTTGCCTCCAACAAGTACCTCAGCACGCTGTAGTTCTTTTTCCTGGTAGAGTGAACCAAACCTTCATCGCTGTGGAGTCTGGACCATTTGTAGTTCTACCTGGATTGGACTGTTGTAGTTTCCCATTGACCTTAATCACAGGGCATGGTAATACTAAGAGAAGCCCTAATGGATCTCCTGTATTCCATGCATTCCTGTATCCTGTATGGATCTCCTGTGTTCCTATCTCCTTTATGGAGTAGTAAACTGATTTCATCTTGATAGTCCTGTCAGTCACCCCAGCCAACACTGTAACTCCTTTCTTAGCCTGTTGACTTGAAGGTAGGAGGAGCCCAAAGTGAACAGATGGCAATTTTAACTTTCTGTTTAATGGAATCGTTGTTGTGTCTCCTGGTGGCAGCATTCCCTCTGGAACTAAGATCTCTAGGCCAGCAGAATGTAAGGTCATGGGAACAGAAAGCACAAATTTTGCTAGTGGATCACTACGGTGGTGCCTCATCATCACTAATGGTGAGTGGTGCCACTTCCACAACTACTGATACATGGACTAACATGGATAAACCTCAAAAACATTACATTAGTGAAAGAAGCTAGAGACAAGAGACTACTTATGACACGATTCTATTTATATGAAGTTTCCAGAAAAGGTAAAAGTATACAGATAGGAAGCAGATCAGTAGTTGCCTGTGGGTGAGAGCTGTGATTAACTGTATATGAGCATAGAATATGGAGGGAATTTTTCGGGTTGGTGTGATGAAAGTGTTCAAAACTGGATTGTGGTGATGATTATATAACTGTATAAACTTATTAAAAATTGATGAATTATACTCAAAATGGATGGATTTTATGGTCTATAAATTGTACCTCAGTAAAGCTGTTTAAAAAATTATGCATAGTGCTTGGATTATGACACAGCCATGTAGTTTTTGCTTCATCTCACCCCAAGAAGATGATGTAGTTCTTTATCACTTGAATAGTATTTTTTGTATTATTATTATACTTTAAGTTCTAGGGTACATATGCACAACGTGCAGGTTTGTTACATACGCATACTTGTGCCATGTTGGTGTGCTGCACCCATTAACTCGTCATTTACATTAAGTATATCTCCTAATGCTATCCCTCCCCCACCCCACCCCACGACAGGCCCCGGTGTGTGATGTTCTCCTTCCTGTGTCCAAGTGTTCTCATTGATCAATTCCCACTTATGAGTGAGAACATGCAGTGTTTGGTTGTCTGTTCTTGCGATAGTTTGCTGAGAATGATGGTTTCCAGCTGCATCCATGGCCCTACAAAGGACATGAACTTACCCTTTTTTATGGCTACATAGTATTCCATGGTGTATATGTGCCATAGTTTCTTAATCTAGTCTGTCATTGATGGACATTTGGGTTGGTTCCAAGTCTTTGCTGTTGCGAATAGTGCCACAGTAAACACACGTGTGCATGTGTCTTTATAGCAGCATAATTCATAATCCTTTGGGTATATACCCAGTCATGGGATGGCTGAATCAAATGGTATTTCTAGTTCTAGATCCTTGAGGAATCGCCACACTGTCTTCCACAATGGTTGAACTAGTTTACAGTCCCACCAACAGTGTAAAAGTGTTCCTATTTCTCCACATCCTCTCCAGCACCTGTTGTTTCCTGACTTTTTAATGATCACCATTCTAACTGGTGTGAGATGGTATCTCATTGTGGTTTTGATTTGCATTTCTCTGATGGTGAGTGATGAGCATTTTTTCATGTGTCTGTTGGCTGCATAAATGTCTTCTTTTGAGAAGTGTCTGTAAATATCCTTCACCCACTTTTTGATGGGGTTGTTTGTTTTTTTCTTGTAAATTTGTTTGAGTTCTTTGTAGATTCTGGATGTTAGCCCTTTGTCAGATGAGTAGATTGCAAAAATTTTCTCCCATTGTGTAGGTTGCCTGTTCACTCTGATGGTAGTTTCTTTTGCTGTGCGGAAGTTCTTTAGTTTAATTAGATCCCATTTGTCAATTTTGGCTTTTGTTGCCATTGCTTTTGGTGTTTTAGACATGAAGTCCTTGCCCATGCCTATGTCCTGAATGGTATTGCCTAGGTTTTCTTCTAGGGTTTGTATGGTTTTAGGTCTAACATTTACATCTCTAATCCATCTTGAATTAATTTTTGTATAAGATGTAAGGAAGGAATCCAGTTTCAGCTTTCTACATATGGCTAGCCAATTTTTCCAGCACCATTTATTAAATAGGGAATCCTTTCCCCATTTCTTGTTTTTCTCAGGTTTGTCAAAGATCAGATGGCTGGAGAGGTGCAGTATTATTTCTGAAGGAATAAACGTAATCCAGCATATCAACAGAACCAAAGACAAAAACCACATGATTATCTCAATAGATGCAGAAAAGGCCTTGACAAAATTCAGCAGCCCTTCATGCTAAAAACTCGCAATAAATTCGGTACTGATGGAACGTATCTCAAAATAGTAAGACCTATTTATGACAAACCCACAGCCAATATCATACTGAAGGGGCAAAAACTGGAAGCATTCCCTTTGAAAACTGGCACAAGACAGGGATGCCCTCTCTCACCACTCCTATTCAACATAGTGTTGGAAGTTCTGTCCAGGGCAATCAGGCAGGAGAAGGAAATAAATGGTATTCAGTTAGGAAAAGAGGAAGTCAAATTGTCCCTCTTTGCAGATGACATGATTGTATATTTAGAAAACCCCATTATCTCAGCCCAAAATCTCCTTCAGCTGATAAGCAACTTCATCAAAGCCTCAGGATACAAAGTCAATGTGCAAAAATCACAAGCATTCTTATACACCAATAACAGACAAACAGAGCCAATATCAGTGAACTCCCATTCACAATTGCTTCAAAGAGAATAAAATACCTAGGAATCCAACTTACAAGGGATGTGAAGGACCTGTTCAAGGAGAACTAAAAACCACTGTTCAAGGAAATAACAGGACACAAACAAATGGAAGAATATTCCATGCTCATGGATAGGAAGAATCAATATCGTGAAAATGGCCATACTGCCCAAGGTAATTTATAGATTCAATGCCATCCCCATTAAGCTACCAATGACTTTCTTCACAGATTTGGAAAAAACTACTTTAAAGTTCATATGGAACCAAGAAAGAGCCTGCATTGCCAAGATAATCCTAAGCCAAAAGAACAAAACTGGAGGCATCACGCTACCTGACTTCAAACTATACTACAAGGCTACAGTAACCAAAATAGCATGGTTCTGGTACTTGAACAGTATTTCTCAAACTTTAAGGTGTATAAGAATCACCCTAGGATTTTGCTAAAATGCTGATTAAGATTCAATAGGTCTGTGTCAGCACCTACTATTTTGCTTTTTTTTTTAAAAAAAAAAATTTGTGTTAAGTTATTGAGGTACAGGTGGTATTTGGTACATTTGTAAGTTCTTTAACAGCGATTTGTGAGATTTTGGTGCACCTATCACCTGAGCAGTATACACTGCACCCTATTTGTAATCTTTTATCCTTCGCCCCCTCCCACCCTTCCCCCAAAGTCCCCAAAGTCCACTGTAAATTTCTTATGCCTTTAGATTTAGCTTTTTTTTTATTATTATTTTTTAAATGATTGCCTTAGGTTTCTGGGGAACGGGTGGTATTTAGTTATATGAGTGGGTTCTTTAGTGATGATTTGTGAAATCGTGGTGCACCCATCACCTGAGCAGTATACACTGAACCCAATTTGTAGTATTTTATCCCTTACCCAGCTCCTACCCTTTCCTCTGAGTCCTCAAAGTCCATTGTATCATTCTTATGCCTTTACATCCTCATAGCTTAGCTCCCACTTATGAGTGAGAACATATGATGTTTGGTTTTCCATTCCTTAGTTACTTCACTTAGAATAATAATCTCCAGTTGCTGTGAATACCATTAATTCATTCATTTTTATGGCTGAGTAATATTCTGTTGTGTGTATATACCACAATGTCTTTATCCCCTTGTTGATTGATAGGCATTTGGGCTGGTTTCATATTTTTGCAATTGTGAATTGTGTTGCCATAAACATGCGTGTGCAAGTATCTTTTTCATATAATGACTTCTTTTCCTCTGGGTAGATACCAAGTAGTGGGATTGCTGGATCAAATGATAATTCTGCTTTTAAAGGAATCTCCACACTGTTTTCCATAGTGGTTTTACTAGTTTACATTCCTACTAGCAGCGTAGAAGTGTTCCCTTTTAACCACATCCACACCAACATCTATTACTTTTTGATTTTTTTATTATGGCCATTCTTGAAGGGCTAAGGTGGTATCGCATTGTGGTTTTGATTTACATTTCCCTGATCATTAGTGATGTTAAACATTTTTTTCATATATTTATTGGCCATTTGAATATCTTCTTTTGAGAATCTTCTATTCATGACCTTAGCCCACTTTTTGATGGAATTGTTTGTTTTTTTCTTGTTGATTTGTTTGAGTTGCCTCTAGATTCTGGATATTAGTCCTTTGTCAGATGCATAGATTGTGAAGATTTTCTCCCACTGTTTGGGTTGTCTGTTTATTCTGCTGACTCTTCCTTTTGCTGTGCAGAAACTCTTTAGTTTAATTAAGCCCCACCTATTTATCTTTGTTTTTGTTGCGTTTGCTTTTGGGTTCTTGGTCATGAAGTCTTTGCCTAAGCCAGTGTAAAGGTCTTTCTGATGTTATCTTCTAGAATTTTTATAGTTTCAGGTCTTAGGTTTAAATCCTTGATCCATCTTGAGTTGATTTTTGTATAAGGTGAGAGATGAGGATCCAGTTTCATTCTCCTACAGGTGGCTTGCCAATTATCCCAGCACCATTTATTGAACAGGGTGTCCTTTTCTCACTTTATGTTTTTGTTGGCTTTGTCTAAGATAAGTTGGCTGTAAGTGTTTGAGTTTATTTCTGGGTTCTCTATTCTGTTCCATTGGTCTATGTGCCTATTTTTATACCAGTACCATGCTGTTTTGGTGACTGTGGTCTTACAGTATAGTTTGAACTTATGATGTGATGCCCCCGGATTTGTTTTTTGTTTTTGTTTTTGTTTTTTGCTTAGTCTTGCTTTGGCTATGTGTGTTCTTTTTTTGGTTGCATGTGAATTTTAGGATTATTTTTTCTAGTTTTGTGAAGAGTGATGGTGGTATTTTAATGGGAATTAAATGCAAGCACATCCCATGCTCATAGATGAGTAGAATTAATATTGTGAAAATGATGATACTGCTAAAAGCAATCTACAGATTTTGCGTTTTTAACAAGCTCCAAAGTGATGTCAATGCTGCTGATATGAGAACCACACTTTGAATGGAAGGTATTAGAATTTGTTCATTAGAATCTCCTGGGGAGCTTTTAAAATAAAATTGATGCAGAGTTGTACCCAACAAATTAAATTAGAAATCTTTGGTGATACTTATGTGAAACTCGGTTAAGAGCCTTGACAAAATGGGATTCTTTCTACCATAGGGAGTCAGTAACAGACTTTGACCTATGTCTCCCTTACAGCCATCCCATAGTGTAGGTTATAACTGAAAACCCCCAAATTATGATCAGGATCTCTTGTGATAACCAGGACAAGAAACTAGAATGCTTTAAATATGATCTTTTTGAATATTCTCTTACACATTTCAACCCTTTAGTCCTGGCTGAGAATTGGAATACAGAAGAAAGGGAAACCTGGAGTGATTATGATAATAGCTAAAATCTATTGAACAATTACAATGTGCCATGCATTGTTCAAAATATTTCACATGCATTATCTTATTTTACCCTTACATTTTACCTTGTGAGGTAGGTACTATAATTTTCTCCCTATTATAGAATGAACAAAGTGTATAGAGAGGAGAAATGACTTGTTCAAAATCATATAGCTAGTAACTGGTCCAGTTGGGATTTGAAGCTAGACAGTGAGGCTCCAGGGTCCCAGAGAAGCTGACACCCACCAGTACCTGCTTCCTGTAGTCTATAGTCTGTTTCTGCCAGACCTTCTGCGACAAGTCCCTAACTGATCTTCTATCCTTGGGGAGTGGAGCTGGATGCCACCCAAATCTTCAAGGCCCTTGTGTTAGTCTCCTAAAACATACCCAAGCCTAATAAGAGTGTTTCTGTATCCTCTTGACACACTCTTGTCTTGCTTTCCAGGGGTCTGTTGATGTTAGAGGCTCCTCTGAGCTGTCTTATTCTGATTGCTTGAGCTGAAAGAGAAAGATCCAAGAAGCACATTTTTAAACCCCACTTTTTCTCTCTGAATGCTCTGGCCTCTTGGACCTGAGTTTTCTAGTGTCCTTAATCCTCATCCGAGTTCCTCTCCTCTCCTCGAAGATGGATATAGGAAAAACTGAATGTTAGACTGAAATTGAGCAGGATGTTTAACCAACTGACCATGTACTTAACCTCTCTTACCCTTTTTGTTTTTAATAGTGATTGAGTTTCATTGAAGCTTCCAGCGATTTGAGTGCCTTAAAAATTCTTTGTTAACATAATGCCTTTTGAATACTAAGTGTCAGGAAAGCCTATTTTTAATTTATCGATGGCACCCTTAGTCTTAATATGCTTAAGCATACTTTACTTTTGAGGGGAGAATTAATCTTTTATCATATGTACCATAGATGCTGTTGGTTTCATTATTTTAGGAAAATGTTCTTATGATTGTTTTAGCATTAATGCTACTCACATACCTCTTTTTTCCAATATCTGTTCAGCATAGATAAGGAAGATACAAAAAGAGTCACCCATACTAAAAGCTAATGCCAAAGAGATGTAAGTTGCTATTGTTTGAAAAACTAACAAAGATGTTAAATTTATCAATTTCCTCTTGACTGTGAAGAAAGTGAATCTGAAATTAAGCATATGATGGAGAATATTTGGACTTTCTTTTATAAGCTGCATGTTTGGGAAACCATGAATAAAATTTAAGCACAATTACAGGAAGCTAATTTTATAAATGGAAATTTTTTGGAGGTGGGAGAGATAAAAGAGGAATTTTATTCTGCCATTCATTTAGAGCAGGGCTACTTAGAAATACAAAACACTGTCAGTGTTAACTTCTTTGAAGCACTGGGGCCTCAAGTTTTCAGATGCTTAAGAGTCACTTGGGGGCTTGTTGAAAATACAGTTCCTTGGGCCCCACTCCTTTCAGCTCTAAGTTTTTCATATAATAAAACTTGGGATTGTAATATTCAAGTTATTAGTCATGATTCTCCACAGAAACAGAACCATTAGGAGATTGTCTGTATGTCTGTCTATATATCTTTCTAGACATTGTTGTAAGGAATTGGCTTACATGATTATAGAGACTGAGAAGTTCCAAGATCTCCATTTGGCAGTCTAGAGTCCCAGGAGAGCCAGTGGTATATAGTCTCAGTCCAAGTCTGAAGGCCTGAGAAGTACAAAAACTGATGGTGTAAATTTCAGTCCAAGTTTGAAGACCTGAGAACTGGGAGAGCCAATGGTGAAAGTTCCAGTGCATGTCTGAATCAAAGGCAGGAGAAGACTGATCTCCTGCTTGGAAGATAGTCAGGCAGAGAGAGCACCAGTTCTCCCTTACGCTAACTTTTTGTTCTATTCAGGCCTTTGACAGACTAGATGAAGTTTCTCTCCATTGAAGAAGGCAATCTGCTTCACTCAGTCTACTGATTCAGCTGTTAATATCATTCAGAAACTCTCTCACAGGAATACCCAGAATGTTTAACCAAATATTTGGGCACCCCATGACATAGTCAAGTTGATATAGAAAATTAACCATGGTACAGATCAAAGCTGAGTCACTGGTGTAAAAATGTGTCTCCTCCCACTTCTTTAAAAAAAGACTTCATAAGGCACATGAACTATATCAGAAAATAAAGCCACTAGTACAATGACATTTAAAAAATCAGTATATTAAAATGATACAAATATACCCTTTGTCTAAAAATAAAGTAGAAGTAAAAGGTATGATGGAGTACATGAAAAGAAGGAGAAAATGCATTTATTTATTTCAATATTTTCTACTAAGTGCCAGGGATTATTCTAGGTGCCAATGGGGAACTAAGTGGTTTTCTGGGTCATAAGACTTTTCAGTGCTAAGACTGAGACTGTCCGAGGCAAATCAGAATGGTTGGTTATTCTAAGGGAGAGGGAGAGAAGAGTTATTTTGAGAGGGGAAGACTGACAAACCAATATGTGAGTAAGTGTGTAATGTGATCAGTAGTGATAAGTGTTACGAAGAAAATCAAAGTGTGGTGAGATACAGAGAGGGACTAGGAGAGTTATTTAGGAGCCGTGCAATTAGATCTGATCACCTAGGGAATGAAGTAAGACGGAAAAGAAAAATAATGAGCTGAGGACTGAGATGAGGTGGGCTCAACCAAGTGACCAAGAGCCAACAGTAAGGAAGGAGGAAAGCCATGATAGTTGATACAAGAAGCAAATGAATGAATTGTTTCCAGAAGAATCATCAGTTGTGTCAGATGCTGCTGAAATGCTGGGATAATTCAGATTGACCATTTAATTGATAGGATGGTGACAATGAATGAGAGGGACAAAAACTTGATTACTGTGAGATCAAGAGAGAGTGGAAAATGTGTATATTAGCTTGCTGGGGCTGTTAGAACAAAGTACCACACACTGAGTGGCTTAAACAATAGAAATTTATGGTGTCACAGTTCTAGAGCCTGGAAGTCCAAGATCAAAGTGTTGGCAGGGCCACGTTTCTTCTAAAGTGCTGGGAAAGGATCTGTTCCAGGCCTCTTGCCTAACTTCTGGCAGTCTTTTTGGCAATCAAGTGTGCCTTGGCTTGTGCAGCATAACTCTAGTCGTCACATGGCATTCTCCCTGTGTGTGCATGTCTGCTCCACCAGTTATGTTGAGTTGGGAGCCCACTCCACTCCAGTACAACTTCATTCTAACTTAACTATTTACAACTATAGCTGCCCTGTTTCCAAATAAGATCACATTCTGAGGTACTGAGGTTTAAGATTTCAAAATATGAATCTTAAGGAGACATAATTCAACCCATAAAAATGTAGTATATCCATACAATAGAATATTTTTCAGCCTTGAAAAGTAAGGAAATTCTGACACATATTATGACATGGATGAACCTTGAAAACATTATGCTTGGTGAAAGAAGCCAGTCACAAATGGTCACCAATTGTGTAGTTCTTTTTATATGAAGTGTTCAGAATAGGAAAATCCAGATTGCCAGGCTTGGAGGCAGTGGGAAATAGGGGAATGACCGTTAATGGGCATGGGGTCTTTGCGGGGTGGTGAACATGTTCTGTAATTAGATATTGGTAATGGTGCATAACCTTGCGAATATACTGAACTGTACTCTTTGAAAGGGTGAATTTTATGGTATGTGAATTAAATGTCAATAAAAAATATATATATTAGTTGGGTGTGATTGCTTACCCCTGTAATTCCAGCACTTTGGGAGGCCAAGGAGGCTGGACCACTTAAGGTCAGGAGTTTGAGACCAGCCTGGCCAACATGGTGAAATGCTGTCTCCACTAAAAATACAAAAAAACAAAACAACAACAACGACAAAAAAAACTAGCTGGACGTGGTGATGCATGCCTGTAGTCCCAGCTACTGGGGAGGCTGAGGCAGGAGAATCAGTTGAACCTGGGAGGCGGAGGTTGCAGTGAGTCAAGATTGTGCCACTGCACTCCATCCTGGGCAACACGTGAGTCTCTGTCAAAACAAAACAAAACAAAGCAAAAAAACCAAAAGCCAAGCAAACAAATATGTGTGTGTATGTGTGTGTGTGTATACACACAGAGGGAGGAGAGAAGGTAAAGAAGTGGAGGTAGCCAGTGTCAACATCTCTGAAGAAGTATAAAAACATGTGGTGATGAGAAGTGGATGTAGGGTCAAGAGATGACTTTTAAAATACAGGAATATTATAGCATGTTTGTATGCTGATTCAAACAATCTAACAGGGCAGGAAATAGTAATGATGAAAGGTGGGGCTGAGGGATTTTCAGGAGCCAAATCCTTGAGTTCACTGGACTATCACCTTGAATAACTTCATCAATGTCTTTTCCCTAGGTGACAGATCAGTCGGTGAAAGCATTTGCTGAACACTGTCCTGAGCTTCAATATGTAGGCTTCATGGGTTGTTCAGTCACTTCTAAAGGAGTCATTCACCTAACCAAGGTAGGTACTATGGCTGCTTTTCCTTGGTATTTTTGAGTATCATACAGGTGATGAGGCGTAAATTGTTAAATTTACTTGAATAAGGGATAGTCAGACCATTATGGAAGTCTGCTAGTGTTTGATAAAAGTTAGAATGAGTTGAAGAAAGCAATACCAAACTTACCCTTTCTGAAATGGAATACTCATTTAAACAAGAAGCTTTTTGCTTTTTCATTGCTAATGGCTATGAAATATATATCAAAGAAATATATGTGACCAGAATCATTTAAATGTTAATGTATTGTGCTTAGAAGATATTTTGATTGAATTTTAAGTGCTCATATATCACTAGATCCTATGAGTATTTGACTTTAAAAAGTGAATATGGTCAGTGCATATGATCAAGCTGAACATGTAAGGTGAAAAGAGAGGTCAATATATGACAAAAATTTACATTGTGGCTCAGAGAGTTCACTAATATAACAATTATATGAAATTTCATATTTTTAGAAATGATCAAACTGCCAGTTCTTAAGTAATCTCTCACTGATGTGTCATCTCTACTGCTTTCCAGAGCTTTAAAATAATTAGAAACCAATTCTTACATCTGTGTAATGGAAAAACTGGCTACTATAAAATTTACCTGTGTGTTATCTGAAATTTGTTACTATATGAATTTCAATTCTATCCTATAGTACTTAGGAAAATGAATGTGAGTCTTGCCTTTTCCAACTTATAGCTGAGCAATCTTTTCCTTTAACCTTCCTTCATTTCACAACTATTAGAAAGTTGCTGTATTGACAACACAATGATGAATAAAACTAGGTAAGATCCCAGGTCTCTTTCGGTTTGATGTCTTCGGATCACTTTGAGCTTACAGTTTAATGGCAAATAATGTCTTTCTTTACTCCCTAGGAAAAGAGTAAATGTATATGAGTTACCTAGGACTATGGTAGGGTCATACAGTGAATAGGACCCTGGGTGCCATTATAACCTCAGGTTGGATTATTGGGTCTATCAGTTAGCTAAGTGGGAAAATTATTTTTTAGGGTATTAAATAAGGTAATATATATAAGGTATTTGATTCAGAATAGAGACCACAGTAAATGCTAAGTAAACGTTAGCTATTAATATTAAAACAGATGTGGGCGAGGCGCAGTGGATGACCCCTGTAATCCTAGCACTTTGGGAGGCCAGGACAGGTGGATCGCTTGAGGGCAGAGGTTCGAGATCAGCCTGGCCAACGTGATGAAACTCCATCTCTCCTAAAAGACAAAAATTACCTGAGTATAGTGGCATGGTGGCTGTAATTCCAGCTACTTGGGAGGTTGAGATGGGAGAATTACTTAAACCTGGGAGGCAGAGGTTGCAGTGAGCCGAGTTTGCGCCACTACACTCCAGCCTGGGTGACAGAGTGCAACTCCATCTCAAAAACAAAAAACAAACAAAAAACAGATGCCATAGTATCTAAATTGCTAGAAAATTAGTACAAAGTTTGATTTTAAGAAATCAAATCACTATTCTAGTCTAGTGTATCTGAAAGAGAGCCTGTGGTTATACTATGTCTTAAAGGACTGATTAACTTTAATTTTATTGTGAGGATCAGAGCCTAAAGCTAGAGGAGAGGATAGGCCTGTTATTCTCAATTATTGCTCTATCAGAACATCTTAGTGTAACCAAGACCATACAAGATCGTATGTAACCATAATTTTTAATTCATTTCCTATAACCTTGGCCTGAACACTTGGTAGATGAATGTTTTTCTAGTCACATCTAATGCTGTTTATGGTGTAGAGTAAAAATGCCTTTGGTTGAACAGATTGTGCACAACAAGTGTTGTGATGGCCATATGTGGGCTTTTTATGATCACTTGAAATTGTACTCATTAAAGACAAAACAAGACTTATTAGATCAGTAAGTGCTTCCCAGAATATTTTGAGATGGCCAAAAATTATGGTACACTGGTACTTAAAAGATCACAATTATTCTCTGTGATAAAATACAGCTATAGCAAATGTCTGCAGTGGAAAACTCAATTTGCTGAGATGGTTCTTCTGAAGATTATAGGCAAGGATTGCTGGTTTGGTCTATCAACAATCAAAATCTATTGGACTCATATTAGAGTTAGTCCACAAAGTTTTGAGGAACATCTTTGTTCTTCAACAGAACCTTTCTTTGATGAGAAAACTGGTGTGTACAACTAAGCAATGAACGTTACTTGGTTTTCTGGATTCAAGTAAAGGCAAAAGAGGACATTTTATACATGCATCAGTTCTGCAAAGCTATTTTAATTGGTTTATCTCTTGAAAACCAAGGGTAGACTCAGTTTTTAATAAAATTAATGCTTTTAATTTTATGAGATTTGTGTTCTGGCAGTGTTTTCATACCAGCTACTAAGACATTCACAAAAATGTTTGCAATCATATAAACACCACTTAAAAAGTTGTATTTTCCTTTTCATCATAGTACATAATAAATAAGCAAGAAGATGTGAGATATAGAATATTGAGAGTTATCAGCCTAAATAGGTTTTTACATGATTTAGAAAATCTCTCTAACACATGATGTCACTAAATCTCTGGCTTTCTAAGTTTGCTAAGAGAGGCAAGGAGCATAAAATCTCTGTACCTTAGTTTCCTGTCTTTGAAATTAATGTGCCTGTATTAGATGATCTGTCTTCAGATCTGGAGTTTCTTGCACCTTGAATAATCTATGAATTTAGGAATCATTGGCCTAGAAGGGACTGTAGGGGGCTCTCATGGAAACTAAGAATCAAGTCTAATTTAGTAGGTTAGAAGGGAAGATTGAGGATTTGTAACATCTTAGATTTTTAAATCAAGGGCAAGAAAACAGAGGATTGGGAATAGATGGAAGGACATTGATATCCTCTTGTGGTTCCTTGGATTTAATTTTGTTTTGATTTCCTCAGGCTTGACTGGATTCCTATTTACTTTGTAATATTTACTGATAACACACTGTTATTACTTAGATTCTGCTAATATCAAGCAATATTGGGATAAGAAGCCTTTCTGAGCTGCTGTGACTGTGTAAATGAGAGTCCAGAATAACCAGACTGAATGTACACAGGTTGATAAGATAAAGTCAGATTTATGGGACTGTTTGGAAACTTAGAGGTCTATATTTAGGAAGCAAAGATAAGAATTTTTGAGGTCTACATTTAACAGTTAAGAGTATTAGTGACTTGTATGTGGCAGAATTGGGTCCACTCTAACACAGGTATGTTCTTTTCATTGTACTGTACCTACTATATAAATATAAATCTGTATATCTTGCTCTCCCACTTTTAAAAACAAGTTTGGCAAATGCAAATATATAGTTACCTTCAGTGTTTAGACTGTGGGATCTGCATGTCATTTGCTACTAAAGAGACTAGAAGGAACATGTCAAAGGACCCAAAAGCCAATGTGAAATGGCTCCTACTGACTTAGGCTGGGATATTTTGAGCATTGAAAAGGAAGATTCTGCAATGAATTAAAAGAAATAAAATATATAAAAATGGGTTTATAATGATATAAGCAAAATGAAGCTGGACTTCTTCCGGCTTAGGTGGCGTAACAGGGGCCAAATTTACTCTTTCCTGAAACAACTTTAAAAAAACAGACAAAATATAGGAAACAATGGTTTTTAAGACACTGGATATCAGGCAACCAAGGACAATGATCCCTATGATATGGGAAACAGGCAAGAGGAACTCTGTGATTGTCTCAGTTTACTGCATTGAGTTTCCAGACTTCAGCACAGGGAGGGGGTAAATCAGGTAACACACAGCAGACTGTCTGAGTTGAGAAAACAGAACAGAAAGGCCAGGGAGACCAAAACAGCCAGATTTCAGAGGACTGAATACTGGAGGGAACTGCATAGAGAATCCCAGGGATCGGTGGATGACCCTCCTTATGCATTCAAACCTAAATAACCCGTGAGTAAAGCCAAAATCAAAAGAGAAATTAGAAAGTATTTTGAAATGAATGAAAATGAAAACACAATGTATCAGATTTAGTGTGATGCTACTAACGTACTACTTAGATAAAAATAATGAAACAAATACCAATACGAGAAAAAAGAAAGATTTCAATTATGACTTCAACTTCCATTTTATAAAATTTGAGAAAGAAGAGCAAATTAAATCCAAAGTAAACAAACAAACAAACAAAAAGGTAAAGATTAAAGAGGAAATCAATGAAATGGAAAGCAAAAAGAGGAGAGGAAATTAATGAAACCAAAAGCTAGTGATTTGATAAGACAGATAAAATTGATAAATCTCAAAAAAAAATTGCCAGTGTTGTAGCTCAGAGGGTTGACAAAACTACAGATACTACAGGTGTTAATAGGATAACAAGGGCATATTATTAACATCTTTTTTTTTTTTTTTTAGATAGAGTTTTGCTCTTGTTGCCCAGGCTGGAGTGCAATGGGATCTTGGCTCACTGCAACCTCTACCTCTCAGGTTCAAGCAATTCTCCCACCTCAGCCTCCCAAATATCTGGGACTACAGGCACCCACCACCATGCCCAGCTAATTTTTGTATTTTTAATAGAGACGGGGTTTCACCATGTTAGCCAGGCTGGTTTCGAACTCCTGACCTCAGGTGATCCACCCACATCAGCCTCTCAAAGTGCTGAGATTACAGGTGTGAGCCACCACACCCGACCAGTGAACATCTTTAGGCCTATCAATTCAACAATTTAGATGAAATGGAAAATTTATTTGAAAAACACAAACTACCAAAGCTCACTTAAGAAGAAATAGATAACTTGAATACCCCTGTATTTCTTAAAGAAATTGCATCTGTAGTTAAAAATTTTCCACTAATACTCCCATCCCAGATGACTTCACTGTTGAATTTTGCCAAATATTTAAGAAAGAAATAATACCAATTCAACACAAGTCTTCTAGAAAAGAGACTATTATTACCCATGTTAAAAAACTTGATAAAGACACTAAGTGAAGAAAATTGAACATCACTATTTTTCATGAACATAGATTCAAAAATTCTAAACAAAAGTTTGGAAAATCATGTCTAACAGTATTTTAAAGGGATAATTATGTCATGACCTAATAGAGTTTATCCCAGAAAAGCAAAGTTGGTTAGGCACTCAAAATAAATCAAAGCTAGGAAATCAATACACAAAAATCCATTGTATCTGTATAGCAGAGGAAACAACAGAGTGAAAAGACAACCTATGGAGTGGAAGAAAATATTTCCAAACCATATATCTGATAAGGAATTACTATCCAAAATATATAAGGGACTCGACTCAATAGTAAGAAAACAAATAACCTGATTGAAAACTGGGCAAAGTACCCAAATAGACATTTTTCAAAAAGAGACATACATGTCGCCAGCAAGTATATGAAAAAAAATGCTCAGTGTCACTAATCATTAGGGAAATGCAAATTAAAACCACAATGAGATATCACCTTACACTTGTCAGAATGGCTATTATTAAAAAGAGAACAGATAACAAGTTTTGGTGAGGATGTAGGAAAAGGGGAGCTCTTGAACATTGTTGGTAGAAATGTAAATTAGCATAGCCATTGTAGAACACAGTATGGAAGTGACTCAAAAAAATTAAAAATAGAACTACCGTATGTGCCAGCAGTAGTACTGCTGGGATTATATATCCAAAGGATATAAAATCAGTATGTTGAAGAGATGTCTGCACTCTTACTTTCATTGCAGCACTATTCACAATAGCCAAAGTTGATATGGAATGTCCATCAAAGGATAAATGGATAAAGAAAATGTAGACCAGGCGCGGTGGCTCACGCCTGTAATCTCAGCACTTTGGGAGGCTGAGGCGAGCAGATCACGAGGTCAGGAGATCGAGACCATCCTGGCTAACACGGTGAAACCCTGTCTCTACTAGAAAAATACAAAAAAATTAGCTGGGCGTGGTGGCAGGCACCTGTAGTCCCAGCTGCTAGGGAGGCTGAGGCAGGAGAATGGCGTGAACCTGGGAGGTGGAGCTTGCAACACTCCAGCCTGGGTGGCAGAGCGAGACTCTGTCTCAAAAAAACAAAAAAAAAAAAACAAAAAAAGAAAAAGAAAAGAAAAGAAAATGTGGTATATACACACAATGGAATATTATTCAGCCTTAAAAAGAAGGAAATTTCTGTCATTTGCAACAACATGGATGAACCTGCGGGGAGATTACGTTAAGTAAAATAAGCCAGGCACAGAAAGACAAGTGCTGAATGGTCTTACATGTGGAATCTAACAAAGTCAGACTCATAGAATCAGATTAGAATGGTGGTTACCAGATGCTAAAGGGAGGGAAGGGATTGAGGAGGTGGTGGACAAAGAATACAAAATTTCAGTTAGGCAGGAAGAATAAGCTCAAGAGATCTATAGTACATCATAGCGACTATAGTTAGTAACTATATTGTATACTTGAAAATTGCTGAGAGAATAAATTTTAAGTGGTTGACCACAAATAGTATGACATTGAAACAGACTTTTGTTGTCTGAGATAATGCCCAGAGTTCTTGTCCTACCTCCAAGATGATTAAGGAGCATGGACACAAAGGTGAGGTTGGAGCAAAAGTTTAATAAGCAAAAGAAGAAAGCTCTCTGCCAGCAGAGAGGGGATCCGGAATGGGAGTATCCACTGTGGGGCTGGGGTCCAGGGTTTTTCTGTGGACTGGGAAGGGGAAGGAATGTGCTTTGTCTGCAGGCTGTCTTGGCGAATGCGTGACTCAGCTTGGCCTGGGACCAATCAGGGGCTGAGGTGATGATTCATAGAGGCCGGACTTACAGTCCAAATAAAGGAAAGTAGAGCGCCCACTGGAACCCACTGGAGTCCACTGTGCCCGTGCCCACGAAAGGAGAAGAAACTTTTTCTGGGAGCCCACTGACTACACAAAGGACAAAGGCATTTTTGTGCCAGGCCTTGTTCCCTTATCTAAGTGAGCTGGAGGTTTGTGCAAGTTTGTATCCAAATGGACTGGAGGTTTTTCTATCTGTGCAGCCGTGGGCATGTCTCTAAGTACAACATCCCTTGCTAGTTCCTTTATCGGTGCCTGCCGCTTGAATTTTTTTCCCGGGCTGCTTTTTATGTTATGTGGGGATGAGGCACTGACTCATAGGCTGGGGGCTCTCTGGGACCCTTCCCTTGTTATCTACCTAAGGGAAGCTAACTAACTCCTTTCAGTATGTGAGGTAAGGCATATATTAATTATCTTGATCTGGCTATTGCACAGTGTATACTTATATCAAAACATCATGCTGTACACCATAAATATATACAAATTTTGTCAGTTAAAAAATTAAAAAGATTTATTTTAAAAGAAGCATTAAAAAGTTTTATTTTTATCGGGAGGCTGAGGCAGGAGAATGGCGGGAACCCGGGAGGCGGAGCTTGCAGTGAGCTGAGATGCGGCCACTGCACTCCAGCCTGGGTGACAGAGCCAGACTCTGTCTCAAAAAAAAAAAAAAAAAAAAAAAAAAAGTTTTATTTTTATATGCTGGCAGTGAATAATCTGCAGATGAAATAAAGAAAAACCTTTCATTTACATTATTATCAAAAATAATAAAACATTTACAAATACATTTAACCAAGGATATGAAGACTTGTACACTGAAACCCACAAAACATTACCGAAAGGAATTAAAGAACACCTACATAATGAAAAGGCATCCACTATTCATCTTAAAATACTTAATATTGTTAAGATGGCAGTATTACTCAAAGCACTTTATAGAGTCAGTTGACTCTCTATAAAAATCTCAGCAGCTTTTCTTAATGGAAAATCTGATATTGAAATTGTTATTGAATTGCAGGAGAACTCAAGAGCCATAACTATCTCAAAAAAGAAAAACAATGTTGGAGGACTCATATGTCCAAATTTTAAAACTTACTACAGAGCTATAAGAATCAAAACAGTAAGGTACTGTTCAGTATGTGAGGTAAGGCATATATTAATTATCTTGATCTGGCCATTCCACAATGTATACTTAAATCCAACATGTAAGGATAGACATGTAGGTCAATGGAAGAGGATTGAGAGTCCAGAAATAAACTCACACATCTATGTCCTATTAATATTTGAAAAGGTGCTAAAACCATTCAATGGGAAATGAAGAGTCTCTTAAGAACATGGTGCTAGGATATCTGGATATCCATATGGAAAAGAGTGAAATTAGACCCCTACCTCAGACCATATATAAAAATTAATTAAAACATGGTTCAAATACCTAAATGTAGGAGTTAAAACTATGAAACACGTAGAAGAAAACATGGGAGAAATCTTCATGACCTTGAATTCAGTAATGGATTCTTAGATATGACACCAAAAGCATGAGCAACAGAAGAAAAAAAGATAAATTGTACTTTATCACAATGAAAAATTCAAAGGATACTGTCAAGAAATTGAAGAGGCAATCGACAGAATAGGAGAAAATATTTGCAAATCACATATCTGGTAAGTGTCTTGAATATATAAATAACTCATATCTTAGTAACAAAAAGACAGCCTAATTTTTAAAAATGTGCAAAAGACTTGAATAGATATTTCTCCAAAGAAGATATACTTGGCTGGCAAGCACATGAAAAGCTGCTCAACATTATTAGTTATGCAAATGAACTGGGAAATGCAAATAAGAAACCCCAGTGAGGCACAGCTTCACACCTACTAGGATGGTTGTAATAAAAAAAAAAAATGGGCAATAGCAAGTGTTGACAAAGTAGTGGAGAAATTAGAACTTTTGTATATTAATGGTGGAGATATAAAATTATGCAGTTTCTATGGAAAACAGTTTGGCAGTTCCTCAAAAGTTTAAATATAGAATTACCATATGATCCAGAAATTTCAATCCTAAGTATAGAATCAAAATAATTAAAAACAGAATTCAAAGACAAACTTGTACATGAATGCCCATAGCAGCAATATACACAACAGCTAAAATGTGGAAACAATGTAAATGCCTATCACCTCATGTATGTATAACCAGAATGTGGTATGTTCATACAGTGAAACATTATTCAGCCTTGAAAAAGAATGATGTTCTGAAATATGCTATAATATGGCTGTAGCATGGCCTTGGAATCATTATGATAAAGAAGATAGCTACAAAGGCTATTTTTCTATATGATTTGTTTATATGAAATGTCCAGAATCTGCCCATGTATACTGGGTTTCTTTTCAGTCTAATGAAAATGTTCTGAAATTAGATATTGGTGATGGTTGCACAAGTCACTCAATGTACTAAAAACCGTTGAACTATATAATTTATGAGGATGACTTTTATAGGAAATAAATTTTATATCAATAAAAAAGTTCTAGAAGAACAGATAGAAAACTTTTGTGATATTGGGTTAGACAAAGATTTCTAAAATAGGATACCAAAAGCATGATCAAAATTAATAAATTGGGCTGGATGCAGTGGCTCGCACCTGTAATCCCAGCACTTTGGGAGGTCGAGGTGGGCGGATCACGAAGTCAGGAGTTTGAGACCAGCATGGCCAATATGCTGAAACCCCGTCTCTACTAAAAATATTTTTTTAAAATTATCTGGGCGTGGTGACACGTGTCTGTTGTTCCAGTTACTTGGGAGGCTGAGGCAGGAGAATCTCTTGAATCCAGGAGGCGGAGGTTGCAGTGAGCCAAGATTGAGCCACTGCATTCCGGCCTGGGTGACAGAGTGAGACCCTGTCTCAAAAAAAAAAAAAAAAAAAAAAAAAGTCAGTAAGTTTACAAATTAATAAATTACTCTTTATGAAGATTAAAATATTCTGCTCTTTGACATATACAGTAGTTTCCCCCTTATCCTTGTGAGATATATTCCACAACCCCCAGTGGATGCCTTAAACCATGAATTAGTACCAAGCCTTTTGTATGCTATGATTTTTCTTACAGTACATACCTATGATAAAGTTTAATTCATCAATTAGGCACAATATGAGATTAATAACAATGGCTAATAATAAAATAGAACAATTATAACAATATACTGTGATAAAAGTGATGTGAGTGTGGTCTCCCCCACCCCTTCAAAATATCTTCTGGAACTGTACATTGGGTAACCGATACCACTCATGGAAAGTGAAACTGCAGATAGGGGAGAGGGACTCCTGTGCTGTTAAGCAGAGAAACTCCAGATTGGGAAAAATAATTGAAAGCTGTATATCTGATAAACTATGTCTAGAATATGTTAAGAACTGTCAAAACTCAATAAGAAAAATAAGCACATGAAAAGATGTTCAGTAGCATTAGGGATTAGGGACATGCAAATTAAACCTATAGCAAAATACCACCACACACCTATTACATTGGCTAATATTAAAAACACTTGCCATAGATTACTGGCAAGATGGCCGAAAAGGAACAGCTCTGGTCTGCAGCCCCAGCGAAACTGACGCAGAAGGCAGGTGATTTCTGCATTTCCAACTGAGGTACCTGGTTCATCTCATTGGGACTGGTTGGACAGTGGCTGCAGCCCACAGAGGGCAAGCTGAAGCAGGGTGGGGTGTTGCCTCACCCGGGAAGCACAAAGGGTTGGGGAATTTTCTCCCCTACCCAAGGGAAGCCATGAAGGTCTGAGCCTGAGGAACTCTAGCACAGATACTGCACTAGTCCCACAGTCTTTGCAGTCAGCAAACCAGGAGATTCCCTGTGATGCGTATGCCACCCAGGCTCTGGGTTTCAAGCACAAAACTGGGCGGCCATTTGGGCAGACACCGAACTAGCTGCAGGAGTTATTTTTTCCATACCCCAGTGGGGCCTAGAACACCAGCGAGACAGAACCGTTCACTCCCCTGGAAAGGGGTGCTGAAGCCAGGGGTTCAAGTGGTCTGGCTTGGCGGGTCCCACCCCCATGGAGCCCAGGAAACTAAGATCCCCTGGCTTGAAATTCTCACTGTCAGCACAGCAGCAGTCTGCTGTGGCTTGAGCTTGCTCGGGGGAGGGGCTCATGCCATTGCTCTGGCTTGAGTAGGCGGTTTTAAGCTCACAGTGTAAACAAAGCCACTGAGAAGTTCAAACTGGGCAGAGCCCACTGCAGCTCAGCAAGACCACTGCAGCCAGACTGCCTCTCTAGATGGCAGGGCATCTCTGAAATGAAAGGCAGCAGCTCCTGTCGGGGACTTATAGATAAAACCCCTATCTCCCTGGGACAGAGCACCTGGAGAAAGGAGCGACTGTGGGTGAAGATTCATCAGACTTAAACATTCCTGCCTGACAGCTCTGAAAAGAGCAGTGTACTCCCAGCACAGCATTCAACCTCTGCTAAGGATCAGACTGCCTCTTCAAGTGGGTCCCTGACTCCTGTGTATCCTGACTGGGAGACACCTCCCACTAGGGGCTGACAGACACCTCACACAGGAAAGCTCTGGCAGGCATCTGGCAGGTGCCCCTCTAGGACGAAGCTTCCAGAGGAAAGATCAGGCAGCAATCTTTGCTGTTCTGCAGCCTCTGCTGGTGATATTCAGGCAAACAGGGTCAGGAGTGGACCACCAGCAAACTCCAGCAGACCAGCAGCAGAGGGACCTGACTGTCAGAAGGAAAACTAACAAACAGAAAGGAATAGCACATCCACTCAAAGACCCCATCCGAAGGTCATGAAAATCAAAGACCAAAGGTAGATAAATCCACAAAGATGGGGAGAAACCAGCACAAAAAGGCTGAAAATTCCAAAAAGCAGAATGCCTCTTCTCCTCCAAAGGATCACAACTCCTTGCCAGCAAGAGAACAAAACTGGACGGAGAATGTGTTTGACGAATTGACAGAAGTAGGCTTCAGAAGGTTGGTAGTAACAAACTCATCTGAGCTATTGGAGCAGGTTCTAAACCAATGCACGGAAGCTAAGAACCTTGAAAAAAGGTAGACGAATCGCTAACTGGAATAATCAGTGTAGAGAAAAATGTAAATGACCTGATGGAGCTGAAAAACACAGCACGAGAACTTCGTGAAGCATACACAAGTTTCAGTAGCTGAATTGATCAAGTGGAAGAAAGGATATCAGTGATTGAAGATCAACTTAATGAAAGAAAGAGAGAACACAAGATCAGAGAAAAGAATAAAAAGGAATGAACAAAGCCTCCAAGAAATATGGAACTGTGTGTAAAGACCAAATCTATGTTTGATTGATGTACCTGAAGGTGACAGGGAGAATGAAACCAAGTTGGAAAACACCCTTCGGGATATTATCCAGGAGAACTTCCCCAACCTAGCAAAACAGGCCAACATTCAAATTCAGGAAATGCAGAGAACACCACAAAGATACTCCTAGAGAACAGCAACCCCAAGACACATAATCATCAGATTCACCAACGTTGAAATGAAGGAAAAAATGTTAAGGGCAGCCAGAGAGAAAGGTCAGGTTACCCACAAAGGGAAGCCCATCAGACTAACAGCGGATCTTTCTGCAGAAACCCTACAAGCCACAAGAGAGTGGAGGCCAATATTCAACATTCTTAAAGAAAATAATTTACAACCCAGAATTTCATATCTGCCAAACTAACCTTCATAAGCAAACTAGAAATAAAATCCTTTACAGACAAGCAAATACTGGGAGATTCTGTCACCACCAGGCCTGCCTTACAAGAGGTCCTGAAAGAAGCACTAAACATGGAAAGGAGAAACTGGTACCAGCCACTGCAGAAATTCTTTACCAAATTGTAAAGAACATCGACACTATGAAGAAACTCCATCAACTAATGGGCAAAAGAACCAGCTAGCATCATAATGACAGGATCAAATTCACACATAACAATATTAACCTTAAATGTAAATGGGCTAAATACCCCAATTAAAAGACACAGACTGGCAAGTTGGATAAAGAGTCAAGACTCATCAGTGTGCTGTATTCAGGAGACCCATCTCACGTGCAAAGACACACATAGCCTCAAAATAAAGGGATGGAGGAATATTTATCAAGCAAATGGAAAGGAAAAAACAAAACAAAACAAAACAGCAGAAGTTGCAATCCTAATCTCTGTTAAGACAGACTTTAAATCAACAAAGACCAAAACAGACAAAGAAAGGCATTAAATAATGGTAAAGGGACCAATGCAGCAAGAAGAACTAACTATCCTAAATATATATATGCTATGCACCCAATACAGGAGCACCTAGATTCGTAAAGCAAGTCTTAGAGGCCCACAAGGAGACTTAGACTCCCACACAATAATAGTGGGAAACTTTAACACCCCACTGTCAATATTAGACAGATCAACAAGACAGAAAATTTACAAGGATACTCAGGACTTGAGTACTCTGGATGAAGAGGACCTAATAGACATCTACAGAGCTCTCCACCCCAAATCAACAGAATATACATTCTTCTCTGCACCTCATTGCACTTATTCTAAAATCGACCACTTAATTGGAAGTAAAACACTCTTCAGCAAATGCAAAAGAACAGAAATCATAGCAAAGAGTCTCTCACACCACAGTGCAATCAAATTAGAACTCAGGATTAAGAAACGCACTCAAAACCGCACAACTACGTGGAAACTGAAAAACCTGCTCCTGAATGACTACTAGGTAAATAACAAAATGAAGGCAGGAATAAAGATGTTCTTTGAAACAAATGAGAATGAAGACACAACATACCAGAATCTCTGGCACACCTTTAAAGCAGTGTGTATAGGGAAATTTATAGCACTAAATACCCACAAGAGAAAGCAGGAAAGATCTAAAATTGACCCACGCTAACATCAAAATTAATAGAACCAGAAAAGCAGCAGCAAACAAATTCAAAATCTAGCAGAAAACAAGGAATAACTAAGATCAGAGCAGAACTGAAGGAGATAGAGACATGAAAAAAAACCTTCAAAAAATCAATGAATCCGGGAGCTGGTTTTTTGAAAAGATCAACAAAATAGATAGACCATTAGCCAAACTAATAAAGAAGAAAAGAGAGAAGGATCAGATAGATGCAATAAAAGATGATATAGGGAATATCAGCACTGATACCACAGAAATACAAACTACCATCAGAGAATACTATAAACACCTCTATACAAATAAGCTAGAAAATCTAGAAGAAATGGATAAATTCCTGGACACACACACCCTCCCAAGTCTAAATGAGGAAGAAACCAAATTCCTGAATAAACCAATAACAAGTTCTGAAATTGAGGCAGTAATTAATAATCTGCCAACCAAAAAAAAGTCCAGGAGCAGATGGATTCACAGCAGAATTATACCAGCGGTACAAAGAGGAGCTAGTACCATTTCGTCTGAAACTATTCCAAACAATAGAAAAAGAGGGAATCTTCCTTAACTCATTTTATGTGGCCAGCATCATCCTGATAACAAAACCTGGCAGAGACACAACAAAAAAAAGAAAATTTAGGCCAGTATCCCTGATTAACATCGATGAGAAAATCCTCAATAAAATACTGGCAAACCTAATCCAGAAGCACATCAAAAAGCTTATCCACCACGATCAAGTCAGCTTCATTCCTTGGATGCAAGCCTGGTTCAACATACGAAAATCAATAAATGTAATTCATCACATAAACAGAACCAATGACAAAAAACACATGATTATCTCAGTAGATGCAGAAAAGGCCTTTGACAAAATTCAACACCTCTTCATGTTAAAAACTCTCAATAAACTAGGTATCAGTGGAACATATCTCAAAATAATAAGAGTTATTTATGACAAACCCACAGCAAGTATCATACTGAATGGGCAAAAACTGGAAGCATTCCCTTTGAAAACTGGCACAAGACAAGGATGCCTCTCTCTCCCCACTCCTATTCAACATAGTATTGGAAGTTCTGGCCAGGGCAATCAGGCAGGAGAAAGAAAGAAAGGGTATTCAGATAGGAAGAGAAGAAGTCAAATTGTCTGTTTTTGAAGAAGACATGATTATATGTTTAGAAAACCCCATCATCTCAGCCCAGAATCTCCTTAAGCTGATAAGCAAGTTCAGCAAAGTCTCAGGGTACAAAATCAGTGTGCAAAAATCACAAGCATTCCTATACACCAATAACAGACAAACAGAGAGCCAAATCATGAGTGAACTCCCATTCATAATTGCCACAAAGAGAATAAAATACCTAGGAATCCAACTTACAAGGGATATGAAGGACCTCTTCAAGGAGAACTACAAACCACTGCTCAAGGAAATAACGGAGGACACAAACAAATGGAAAAACATTCCATGCTCATGGATAGGAAGAATCAATATTGTGAAAATGGCCATACTGCCCAAAGTAATTTATAGATTCAAAGCTATCCCCATCAAGCTACCACTGACTTTCTTCACATGATTGAAAAAAACTACTTTAAAATTTACATGGAACCCAAAAAGAGCCTGCATAGCTATGATAGTCCTGAGTAAGAAGAACAAAGCTGGTGGCGTCATGCTACCTGACTGCAAACTATGCTATAAGGCTACAGTAACCAAAACAGCATGGTACTGGTACCAAAACATATATATATAACCAGTGGAACAGAACAGAGACCTAAGAAATAACACCACATATCTACAATCATCTGATCTTTGACAAACCTGACACAAACAAGCAATGAGGAAAAGATTCCCTATTTAATAAATGGTGTTGGGAGAACTGGCTAGCCATATGCAGAAAACTGAAACTGGACCCTTTCCTTACACCTTACACAAAAATCAACTCCAGATGGATCAAAGACTTAAATGTAAGATGTAGGACCATAAAAATCCTAAAGGAAAACCTGGGCAATACCATTCAGGACATAGGCATGGACAAAAACTTAATCTCTAAAACACCAAAAGCAATGACAACAAAAGCCAAAATAGATAAATGGGATCTAATTAAACTAAAGAGCTTCTGCACAGCGAAAGAAACTATCATCAGAGTGAATAGGCGACCTACAGAATGGGAGAAAATTTTTGCAATATATCCATCTGACAAAGGGTTAATATCCGGAATCTACAAAGAACTTAAACAAATTTACAAGAAAAGAACAACCCCATCAAAAAGTAGGCCAAGAATATGAGAAGACACTTCTCAAAAGAAGACATTTATGCAGTCAACAGACGTATGAAAAAAATGCTTATCATCACTGGTCATTAGAGAAATGCAAAGCAAAACCACAATGAGATACCACCTCACACCAGATCATTAAAGGCAATCATTAAAAAGTCAGGAAACAACAGATGCTGGAGAGGATGTAGAGAAATAGGGACACTTTTACACTGTCGGTGGGAGTGTAGTTCAACTGTTGTGGAAGACAATGTGGTGATTCCTCAAAGGTGTAGAGCTAGAAATACCATTTGACCCAGCAATCCCATTACTGGTTATATATCCAAAGGATTATAAATCATTCAACTATAAAGACACATGCACACGTGTGTTTATTGCAGCACTATTCACAATAGCAAAGACTTGGAACCAACCCAAATCCATTAATAATATACTAGATAAAGAAAATGTGGCACATATACACCATGGAGTACTATGCAGCCATAAAAAAGATGAGTTCATGTCCTTTGCAGGGTCATGGAGGAAGCTGGAAACCATCATTCTTGGCAAACTATCACAAGAAAACCAATCACTGCATGTTCTCGCTCGTAAGTGGAAGTTGAACAATGAGAACATATGGACATGGGGAGGGGAGCATCACACTCCAGGGCCTGTTGGGGGCTAGGGCGTTAGGGGAGGGATAACATTAGGAGAAATACCTAATGTAGGTGACGGGGTTGATGGGTGCAGCAAACCACTATGGTACGTGTATACCTATGCAACAAAACTGCACGTTCTGCCATATGTACCCCAGAACTTAAAGTATAATAACAATAAAATATAAACTTGCATATCAATTGTTGGTGAGAATTTAGAAAAACCAGAACCCTCTATTAATTCAACAATGTAGATGAATGGAAATTTCATGCAAATTTAGGGGAGAGTCCCTTTTCCCTTGTCTGCAGTTTCACTTCCTGTGGGTAGTATCAGTTACCCAATGTACAAAACAAGAAGATATTTTGAGGGGGTCGGGGAGACCACATTCACATCACTTTTATTACAGCATATTGTTATAATTGTTCTATTTTATTATTAGTTATTAATCTCATGCCTAACTGATGAATTAAGCTATATCATAGATATGTGGTCCGATTACACATACCTGTGCTCCAATTTTACATATTGTGAGAATGTAAAATGGTCCAACCACTTTGGTAAACACTTTAGTAATTTCTGAAACTGTTAAATGTGTACCTGCTATATGATACGGTTATTTCACAACTCGGTATTTACCCAAGATCAATGAAAGCACATGTACATGCAAAGACATAGGTTCCATATAGCAGCTTTATTAGAAACGTCCCAAACTTAAAACCACCCAAATGTCTGTCAGTTGCTGTACGTATAAACAATCTGGTATATTTATGCAATGGGATACCACACAGGGTGTGAAAGGAATGAATTACTGATACATACTATCACGTTGATTAATCTCAAAATAATTTTGCTGAGTGTAACGAGCCAGATGAAAAAAAAAGAGTTCTGTTTCATCTGTGAAATTCTAAGAAATGCAAATGATTCCAGTTACAAAGAGCTCACCAGTAAGGGAGGGGAGGGAGGAGAGAGGAACAAAAAGGAAGGAGTACAAAGGAGCATGTGACGACTGGGGGATGACATATATAATGTTGGTTGTGGTAAATATTTGATGGTGCATGTGGGAAAACTTACCAAATTATACATTTTAAATATGTATGTGCAGTCTTTGGTATTTCAGTTTTTCTTCAGTAAAGCTGTTTTTAAAGAAAAGCTCATTGGTCATTTTTGGAACTTAACAAGGCAGCAGTTTATTACTCTAAAAATGAGTAAACAAAATGAGAATCTCATATTTATCCTTTTTTCTTATAGGAATTACAAAAAAGTAACCACATAATTCATAAGGGAAAGTTCTTCTGTATAGGATTCTAGTGACAAATGAAAGAAGAATGATAGAAATAGAAAATTATAATTTTGCAGTTATCTGGAAATAATGGACCGAGGCAGTGATCATCATCAATGAAAGCAAAAGCGATTATATGTGGATTGATATTCCCATGTAGGAATATCGTAATGGAGGGAAGAAGTTGATAGTATTTAACTCACTGATCAATTTTAGCATGAAGAAAAGTGAGACAGCAGACCTTAAGTACTCTTGAGGTGATGCAGTAGAGAGTACACAGCATCACTTATATAGTATTCTGCTACTAAATATACAAAAATTAGCCAGGCAGGTTGGGGGCTGACTGTAATGCCATCTACTTGGGCGGCTGAGGCACAAGAATTGCTTGAAACCCGGGAGGCAGAGGTTTCAGTGAGCCAAGATTGTGCACCTGCACTCTAGCCTGGGTGACAGAGTGAGACTCTGTCTTCAAAAAAAAAAAAGCCTGAATCTAATCTGCCTCTATATTTACCCATTTACCAGAAATAGTAGAATTAAAGCATCATGTTAAATAATACCACACACACACACACAAAATCAGCTAAATCCAGATTTGTCTAAGACAAATGACCCAGTTTCTTCAAGGAAAAAATATTGTAGAAAAGAAAGAGATATATTTTTATAGAAAACATTCAAGACAAAACAACTAAATGTGATGTGGAGATTTTGCTTGAATCCTGACAGTAACAAAACATTAAAATATATATCCTTGAGATTATTGAGAAAACTTGAATGTGAAGTGGTCATTGAATGATAATGAGGTATTATTGTTAGTTTTGTCAAGAATGATAGTGTTATGCTTATTAAATATTTATCAGTAAGAGGCACATACTTTATTTACTGGTAAAAATGACACAGTATTAGGGATTTGGTTTGATTAAGTATTACAAAGGGACTAAAGACAAGAAAAAGACAAAAGTGCATAGACCAATAAAGGAAACAAAAATCGTGAAAATATTGGGCATGGTGGTTTTTGCCTGTAATCTCACATGCTTGGCATGCTGAAGTGGGAGGATGGCTTGTATAATAAAGGATGTGCCTTTTGGAGATGGGTAACAGACCCTATTTCTAAAAAAAATTTAGAAATTAGCTGGCCATGGTGGCACATGCTATGGTCCCAGCTGCTTGGAAGGCTGAAACTGGGGGATCTTTTGAGCCCAAGAGTTAGAGGCTGCAGTAAGTTTCAGTCACACCACTGCACTCCAGCTTGGGCAACTAGAGTGTGACCCTGTTTCTGAAAGAAAAAAAATTGCAAAATATTGATAATCGAGCTAGGTTTTAAGACATGAAGGTTTATTATACCTTCTCAATACTTTTGTTTATATTTGAAATTTTCTGTAATGATTAAAAAAACTTTTAAGGAGTCAAAAAATTAAAAATGTTGATGTTAGTCTACCATGATAAAATTGTACTATTCAGTATTATACTTTTCAAGAATACGTAATGACATGGAAAATGCTTAGGAAAATATGTATTAACATATATTATTTTAAAATTCAGTTGAATACGCTACCTGTAGTCTCTGAAATGCCAAAAATGGCAAGTTATTTTTACATGTAGTTCAAAGGCAAGCCTTAAAATGCTGTAGATTCATCAATATAATGTCACAAATCTCTTTTGTATTTATTTATATCAAATCAGTACAAATGATTTCAATCAGTAATCAAGAAGACCTTTTTTTAGGGTGGAAATGTTGGCTCATGCCTGTAATCCCAGTACTTTGGGATGCTGAGATGAGAGGATCCCTTGAGGCCAGGAGTTCAAGACCAGCCTGGGCTATTAATATAGTAAGACCCATCTCTACAAAAAATTAGCCGGGTTTGGTGGTGTATGCCTGTATTCCCAGCTACTCTGGAGGCTTGAGGTGGGTGGATTGCTTGAGCTCAGGAATTTGAGGCTGCTGTGAGCCATGATCCTGCCATTGCAATCAGTGAGATCCTGTCTCTGAAAGGAAAAAAACAAAAACAAACAAACAAACAAAAAAAACCAAACAAACAAAAAAGAAAAGACCTTATATTAAATAACTATTGAGATGGTAGAGAATTTTTATTTATATTTATACTATTTATCAACAGCTTATAAACATTAACTGAATATTTGGGGTATGTTGCGTATGGGTTTGGTTGAGTTTTGTTTTATATTGTTTTTTAAAAACAGAGTTCCTTAGGAAGGTAACAGACAGCTGAATAAAACTTGTGATATTTTCTTGTATCATAATCACGTCTAAAGAACTTCAAGAAAAGCACATATTTTAAAAGTGCTTATGGTTGGAAATAGGAAATGTTTTTAAGGAAAACAAAATTGATTTTTTTCAGTTGATTTAACATAAGTAACTGAAAGAATGTTCATTCATGCAGCTAACTCAATTTTCATCTTCCTTTTTTTGTTTATTCAGGGACTAGAAATGAAAAATTAACTTTCTTGCCTTTTAAATTTTCAAACAACCGATTACATTGCCTTACTCTACAGAAACAACATACTGTTTTACTGCTTAAATGGTAATATTGCCGCTTTGTCATAGGTTATCATTGCATTTGTTTCTGATTGAATTATAGGTGCTTGAGTGGTATTCTGAGATGGAAAAAATATGTTCTTAAATTCATTCAGCCCTGAAATATTCCCTAATGAATATGACATAGTGAGTACAGTATTATGAAAGGGTTTTGTTGGATGACCATGCTTTTGGTTCTTTTTGGCTTTTTAGCAGTTAAGAGTTGTGTCAAAAATCGAGTGTTGAGAATATAAGTGTTGATTAGCTAGGCCTGATGTGATCCACTAATTGTTCTTTTTTTCTTATAAGTTTGCCAAGGCCAGCAAAGCATTTATTGCTGTCAACAAAGCTAACTGTATGACTGCTGATTGTATGACCTAGGACCAGTCACCTAACCTCTCTGCCTCGGTTTCCTCATCTGTAAAACAAGGATAGTAATAGCATCTACCTACCTCTAGGGTTGCATGAGGGAGAGTGCTTGGCATATAACTAAAGAAGTGGTTGAAAAATGAAAAAAACAAAAAACTAATTAAAAAATATTCATCATGATGTACAAAAGTTCCTCATAACTTGTTAGTCCTGATGTACGTATATTCTTTCATTAACATAAGATACAATAATTTTATGAAAATAAATCTTACTTAAAAACTTTATGACCTTTTTTCTACCTGAGTGCCAGTGCTGAATGCTAAGATTAATAACTATGTTTGTTTACTGTTTGTTGTATAATTTTTTTTCTTTTCCTGCTGACCCATTAAATGTTGCTTAATTATTGGTTTAAGTTAAATGCACTGTGTAACTAAAATAGTATTTTTAAAAAATCATTTTAAAGAACTCATACTGTAGCAATATACTGAATAAGGGGATCCAGTAGATCCCACCATCTGCTGTTTCACTTTCCCAGGCGTCAGTTACCTGCAGTCAACCACAGGCTGAAACTGTTAGATGATAAATTTCAGATATAAACTTGCAGCTGTTCTAAGTAGTGTGTTGAAATCTTGCACTGTCCTACTCCCTCCTTCCAAGGCTGTGAATCATCTTTGTCCAGCATATCCGTACTGTATATGCTACCTTCCTATTACTACATAGGAAAGAATATAGTACAGATAGAGTTCAGTATTATTCTCAGTTTCAGGCATTCCCTGGGAGTCTTGGATTGCATCTCCCTTGGCTAAGGGGAAACTGGGATATACTCTTCTACCTTATTATTATTGCCCAAATTAGTGACTTCAATGTTTTTATAAATTAGTATAAACAACATCTACATAAGCAATAGAAGCTTACCACGTTTATTTTTTCATGTTGTTTAGTCAGTAATACCTGATCAATGAGGGTAATCTTTTATATTTTATAACTCTATTACTTACCCTGTAGTTGTAATGTGTATTTTTTTGTGCTACGTTTTCATTTCAGCAACTTCAATGGCAATATGTGTCAGTATCACACTAGTAAAATAAATGAATTCATCTTTCAAATGACTCAGTTTGTAAAAGTCCTAACAAATAAAGTAAGTTGATAAGTTTCTTTGTGGCATCTATCTTTTTATAAAATAGTGGCTTCACGCTTTAATGTAAACATATAAATATAAAATAAAGAGAATTGGCAATTGTTTTTGAAAAAGCCTTTCTTGGATCATGGGTTTATATGTTAAATATTATTTTGCTTTGCTTATATTATCCTCAGGCCACTCTGAATGTTTATCACATACTTGTTTGTAAATTGTGATTTTTGTTGAAAATACTCTTGTAAAAAGGATTTCAACTCTATTTTATCTGGTCTCTAACACATGAGGTCAGTCTTTATCCAAGAAAGAGATTATGAGCTGTTGCTTTCATTCTTTTTGTTTTGTTTTTTTTTTTTTACTTTCAAATTCATTCACAGTGTTTTGTGGCAGAAATTTTATTTCAGGATTGGTGTCACTCTATTTCCCCTAGTCTTGTGGTTTATACATAAAGAGTGATACTGAATATGGAAGGGGTCCCATTTCTAAATCAGCAGAACTGACTGCCTGAATTAGAGAAACCGGTTTGGAGCTTAATGAGAATAAATTAATAATTTAATTTAATGAGAAAATATACTGCTGAGGAAAAAAAAGCAGATTTCATTTATTAACTTGAAGTAAGCATGTATTGAGAATTACAGGGTTAAATAGAATCCAATAAATTAAAAAACATAATTGATTAAAAACATTGATAGTTATAGGCCATTGCTTTGTACATGTATACAATACTTAACTATATTTTGTTTTTAATAATTAAACTATCTTATTTCAGAACCATTTTTACTGCACCTGGGCAGATCTTATCTGCCACAATCAGCCACAGGGAAGTACCTGTGTGTGTACGTATTGTTTATTCGTTTACATGCATACTTCAACACAATACATACATTCACACTGCACCAATTGTTAATCATAGCTAATCCAAAGAATCTATGTATTATCTTTTTATTAGCAATTTTGTTTAATGTTACGTGAAGTTTATAGTGGTGATTGAAAATATTCTCCAAGATTCTAAAGGGGCTCCTGGATATTGAAAGCAAGATAAATTATGTTGTGTCTTTATCGTAGTTTCATTCTTTAAAATTAGGGAATTCATTTTCATAGTAAATCCCTGTTATTAATTGTTAGAAGTTAGTTGTTTATGAGACAGTAGAGTGTTGTGAAATTTTAGATTGGAACCTCAACATTTTAGCAGAATTTGGGCCTACATGTTATTACTTATTATTTTCTCTAATAATTTTGGGATTAGAGTTTGGTTTTGAGCTCCCGCTTCTCTCGACATACTTGCCCAATAATAGAGTCCAATAGAGTACATTGACTAAAGGCAATTGAGCTCTTCACATGTTTGCTCTCTAGCCCAGAGGTATTACAGGCATTTACACAAAAGCTGTTGATCACAGTGTATTTACAAAACCTTCAGGAGCATAGCTGCTTCCCCCACTGTGGACTTCTGTTCAATTGATTGTATCCCAGTGGGATGATTGGCCATCAATTTTTTTTTTTTTTTTTCAAGAAAAAGCTTCCCAGTGGAACTTTCTCTGTTATATTCACTAGAGGAAATACTTGGTTATTGTGTTTTATCAGAGGCCCTTTTGAACATACAATTGACTATCAATCTTGAATCTTTAACAGTGAAACAATATTCCTGTGCCTGAGAAAGCAGCTTTCATCTGGCTCAAAGAAGAAAACAAACTTGGTCAACACTGTGGTTTTCTCAGGCAAAGTACAGGAATACTCTGGCAATTATTCCTGTTTCTGGATTGTTATAAAGAACTCCCGTTAGAGTGACTGTGCTTCTTTTCATTGCTGGAAACCTGTGCCCGCCTTCCTCCTTCTTTTCTTTTGCTTCATGCTGCTTGCCCTCAGAACCAGGCCTCCTTGCCCTCAGAACCTTTTTTCTCTCTAAGCAAGCTCTTCTGTATCTAGATTCTATGGGGGTTTCACTTTGCAGGCTGCATTTATTGGGAGACAAGAATGCTGCAGGGAGGCAGAAGCTACAATAAATGTTTCTCTGTCTCCCTCCCTAACTCAGGTAGCATTTCTGGCAACACCTCTATCTCCTCCATGGTTCCAGCCCTGGACTGATCTGCAGTTCTAACTTGTGTTGACTGACTGTGGCTTGTGGGTCCCAGTAACACTGACTCTTCCTTTTGTGTCTTCAGCTTTGGGATGCTGGTGGTTCCCTGCTGTTGCTAAGTTTCTGGCTTACACTACCATATCCAGTTTGTCTTCTTAGCTTCTCCTTCACCAAAATAACTAATTCCCTTAATGAGATTTCCTTTGTGTAATTTCATATTTACAGTAGTTTCTGTTTTCCTAATTATACCTTGACTAACACATCTTCCTTTCTGTGTCATTCTGGGTTTCTTACATGAAATCACATTTAAGACAATAGAACTGACATTTATTTTCTTTAAGAGAATGTTGGAACAATTGGCATCAAAGCACAAGCAGAGAATTGAACATAATATTAGATTTAAATTAGACCTGACTCTTTCTTAGACTACCACTAATTCTATACTACCGTCCTGAATCCAGAAAAACTGTAGGTAGAAACGTAAGCTCAGGCAGTTACATGACAATTAAGAATAATAAAGCTACAAGTTCATGATGAATTCCAAGAATAGGGGGGAGTGCTAGCTGCTTAATTATAGAAAGATCATTTTCACACATGCTCCTAGCAACAACAGAGTTGAAATGTTTTTTCAGTGCTGTAATCTATAATGTCAGTCTATAGAAGCAAATGTAAAGAAAAATATTTGACTAAAGAAGTTAACGGTTGTGAACTAGTTATTTGAGTTATTGGTTACTAGTTATTTGAAGCTGTATCTTGGATAGTTTTGATTGACAATTAAAAGACAATTCATATTATCCTGTCTGTACTTGTTTGTTTTAAAAAATCTTGGTAATGTTTTTGTATTGGTGTGAGAAGGTATAAGTGACCCAAAGTATGCAATATTAAGGTAAATGATAAGTTGATATTTAAAGTCCTACCTTAGATGTACACTAGATATTGTTATTTTTAATTTCAATTGGCTGAAGCTTTTGAATTCATAGGTGGTTAAAATTAGTTGAGAGAGCAGTTTTGCAGATGGACATTTCTTTGTTTCAGAAAGTAGTGCTTTAATATATAAATCAAAGTTATAAATTTTTGCACCTCATTTAAAAAATACTTTTATCATCTTTAATAATTTCATATTCCATGTTATTTAATATCAAGGAAAACTTTATAGAGATATTTCTGATTATCATTTCTTACTGATAACTGATATACTCCCTGTAGCACAGTCATTAACCTAGAATTTTAGCTCATTCACTTCCAGCTTATAAAATTGAGTGTAATTACAGAAGTCAGGAAGTAAAACTCACTAATTCCAAATTGAAATACTTGGTGGACCAAATGCTGTTGCTTCTTGGAACTGTTTATAGAACAGTGTAAAACTAAGTGAAACGAATGGGATCTGATTCAGTGTTTGGGGAGTTCTTGACCTGGTTTTCAAATATGAATGCGTACCTGCCCTTTAAAATGTTTGACTCTTCTAAGATTTTTCTCACCTGGAAAGTGTTCGTTCCTTCACTATCGATCACAGGTGACTGGGAGCACTTTGGTAATAACCATCAAAAATGAAATCAAGTACAATGCTGAAGATTGTGGAAGAAATACTATTTTTTTCAAACCTGCATCATTATTTCGTGACTCCTGTTTCACTAGTATGGATGACCCGATTGATTTATTTTTAGATTATTAATATTAGACTTGTGACTTTCTTTGCAGACTTTGGAGCATGGGTTGGGGGAGAATTATGTATACATTTTGGAATTTTTTTTATCATAAAAATGGCTTAAGATTGGAAGGAGAGAAAGCTGCTGCTGAATGCCTAGGTTATTTGGTTTCTTCCTGGTTGACTTAGAGTGTTCTAGGTCTATGCAGTAAACCTTCTACAGAGAGAAGCCATAGGGACCTGTTGACAGGGGCCTCATGGTGTTTCTCCACATATTAGAGAATCTTTTTGTGATAGTGTGGAAGACCCAAAGATTGCAGGTGGCTCAGTTGATGGTTATTATCCTGTGCACTACAGCTTTTTGACTCAAAAGACGAAAGTTTCTCATCCAGTCTTTGAAACAGTAGCTGGTCACAGAATGGAAAAACTGATTTCTGAAATTAAGGTTTAGGCATTTTTCATTAACTTAGAGTTGAGACCAATAAATGAGAATGTAAGGCCATGAGATTTTCCATGTGAAGGTGAGTCCCAGTTGCATACTGTAAACCAGGAAAAAAACAGATATTTTATTTGAGAGTGTAGACATAACATTTCTGTAACATTTTTGGAATGCCAGAAAATAAAAATATATGACAGAACATGCATTAAGTTAAAAATCATTACTGTCATTCCTTTGTTTTTCAGCTGAACACATTTAGAAATAATGAGTGAAATGATTTGACTGTATTGCTTTAATAGACAGTATAAGATCAAGAGGCCAGTGTACAGGTCACTTGGCTTGGATATGGTAAGCTTTCGTCTTGGGCTAATGGCATTTTAGTTTTTTCACTACTTTAAAAAATAAGATTGTAAAACTTTCATTTGGTTTATATTTTGAAAACTTTTGACCCTTTGAAGTGTGATCCATGAGTGCAAGTGACTGAAATTGCTTCAAAATTTTGTGAACTGTCTCCTTTTTTGTAGATCTCTGAACTTGATATGAGGAAATGAAGTACACAACCAGTTCAATTAGTTGAAGCAGTCTCTTCTTGCTTGCATTCACATTTGACTTAATTTACCCTTAATTTACTTAAGCTTTTATTTCTTTTCTTCTTTGAGTGAAGCAATGTGAATATTTTATTTTTTAATTGAAGGGAAATTTTCATTCTTAGCTCCTGCTGGGTAAAAAAGTGACAAGGCTGCTTAGCGTTGCTAACTTTAAGTGCTGTTTGTAGTTTGTTATGAGCTCTAGAAATCTTATATGGAGGAAAGAAAGAGATTTGGTGGAAAGAAAAGTCCTAGAAAAAAAAGTCAATTAGAGACTGTGTGACTGCCAGAGTGAAAGAGGAGGAGCAGAGCATCCATTCTGAATTGGTATATTGAGAAGCAGAAATCCAATTAACAAATTCACATTTCTGCAGCAGCAGACAGTGATTAAAATTTTGGTGAACTACTAAAAATTCCTGCCACATACTTCAAACTGATAACTTACAGAGGCTCTTAAAAAAAAAGTTCTGGATTTTAAGAACAAATATGTAAATAGAAAACTCATTATGCTTCTTGTTCTGAAATGACCTTTAATTGTATGCTATGAGAAGGTTGTGTTTTATTATTTAATGTTTACATATTACTTAACTTTATGTTCAAATAGAAGAACTTTAAAAGCATGTAGCCTCAGAGCTGCAGATCCTGCATTTGATGGAGTTAAGAGAACGGAGAACTGATTTCTGGAAACTTAAATAAATAAAGTCATATCTAAAGTTTTGATCCTGATTTCAAATTTACTCATTCAGTTCTAAGCATTTAATAAATGTGTTTAATCCACCTAATACTGTGTTAAGCACTGGCGACACAAAAGTGAGTAAGACATGGTCCTGACCTGCAGTAGCTTCCTTTTGACTCTAGTGGAAGGAACATACACTTAAATTAGACCAGATTATAAAGCAGCCTGGTTAACAACATGGTGAAAGAATAAGCAACATCAGTGGTTGTACAGAGGGCAGAATCTCCTGCTCTGAATGCCGGCTTCCCAGGTAGCTTTACAGAGGACATGCGCTGGGGCTGTGAAGGCTGAATTATGCTGTTGTAGACTAAGGAAATGAATTCTGCCTTGTAACTGCCTCAGATGGCCTAGGGGACACTATTGTTATAAATGTTTTTTTTTTTTTTTTTAAAGGATTGGGCTAGGCTCTTTGTGTTCTATTTTATTACTGTGAGAATGTATGCCTGCACATTAATTCAATCAATTAATTCAAAATTTATTCACTATAAATTGTAAGACTACTGTTTGTACCTAGTTAATGAATTTAACACATTTATATATAATTAATACAATTATATATTAAATGTAGAGGCGCAGATGTCATTTATGTGCTACTGGCTCCTAAATTTATTTGACGTCTCTACTTGCTTATCTAGGCATCTCAAACATAGCATATTCAAAAGAAAACTATCTTTTCTTCCTGCCCCCAAACTGTCTTTGTTAGTTGCAAAGATATTTTCTGATTGCTCAAACCAAAACTCTTGGAATCGTCCTTGACTCCTCTTTTTCTCTCATGCCCCATAAGATATTTGTCAAAAAATTTCTGTTGATTCTACTTTCAAATACTCTATGGCCAAAATCACTTCATACCACCTCCAACTGCTATCATAGTGGTCCAAGTCACTGATAACTCTTGATTGGATTAATTCAATATAGCTTCTCTCTGCTTCCACCCTTGGATCTATGTTCTGAATTCAACACAGAAGCTAGGGTGATCATTTCAAAACTAATTTGGAACATGGTCCACTCCTGTTCAAAACCCTCCAGAGGTTCCCCAAATTTCTCAGAGCAAAAGCTAAAATCCTTACAGGACCCACAAGACCCTGTGCTATCTGTCCTTCTTAGCTCTCCTCTTTGACCATGTCTCCTGTTAGTTTTCATTCGATTCACTCTGCTGCAGCACCACTGGCTCCTTACTCATCTTCCAGAGCGCTGGGCCAATTTCTATCTCAGGGCCTTTGCACTGTCCTAACTCTTGCCCCAGATATCAGCCTGGTTTTGTTTGCTCCTTCACTTCCTTTAAATCTTTGCGCAAATATCATCTTTTTAGTACGATCATCGTTGACTGCCTGTTTAAAATTATACCCATCTTCCCTCTCTCTCTTCTCTATCCAGCTTGTCTTGCTTTATTTTTCTCTATAGTACTTAATAACTTTTAACATATTTGTTTATTTTATTTATTGCCCGCTGCAACCCCCCAACTAGGAATATAACCATTCTATGGACTGAGATTTTTTGCTTTTTTGTTTGCTGCTGTATTTTTATCAGCTAGAGAAAGTTCCTGGTACACAAGCTGCTTAATCAATAGTTACTGACTACATGAATGATACCTTTTGCATTTTTTGAGTGATTAAAGAGACTAAGCTTTACAAATTATTTTTGTACTTTCAGTAACTGGATTTTTTTTTTTTTTTTTTTTTTTTTGAGACAGAGTCTCACTCTGTTGCCCAGGCTGGAGTGCAGTGGTGCGATCTTGGCTCACTGCAAGCTCTGCCTCCCGGGTTCACGCCATTCTTCTGCCACAGCCTCCTGAGTAGCTGGGACTACAGGTGCTCACCAGCATGGCTAATTATTTTGTATTTTTAGTAGGGACGGGGTTTCACCATGTTAGCCAGGATGGTCTCTATCTCCTGACCTCGTGATCCGCCCACTTCGGCCTCCCAAAGTGCTGGGATTACAGGTGTGAGCCACTGCGCCTGGCCCAGTAACTGGATTTTTAAATATCAATTGCGCTGCACCAGAGAAGTGGCTACCAGTCCAGGCTGAGATCAACTGGCTGTCTTTTTCAGAAATACTCATGGCTCACCCTGTTCCAAGGCAATTAAATCAAAATCTCTAAGTATGGGGCTTGGCCGTCAGTCTTCTTTTTTATGTTCCCTGGTTATCCTAACTTGGAGCCAAGGTTAGAGCCAGGTGCTCAGGAAACATTTAAATGAATGTGAATGAATGAATAAACAGTCACCACAACTACTACCTCAGAGACTCAGATTAGGCCCAGCTTAAGCATTAAGATTAGATTTCAAATGTTTGTGATGAGAGATTGATCCTGAGCAGCACAGCCTAGGAAAGGCTGGAGGGGGAGAAGGAAGGAATCAGGTAAGGGAGGGTGAAGAGAAGTCAAAGAGGGCATTCCTAAGTAGTTGTAGCAGGAAGGAAAGATTGTTGCCTGGTTCCTTGGTAGCTGTTGCCAATTAATGACTCCCCATTTAAAGAGCATAGATATGTTGGGAACTGCCTAGTTAATAATTTGCATTAAGGCAAGTATATTATATTTCCAAGACTTTATTTTTTCCTCTCTATATTAATCAAAAAGGCTTTGTGAAGAAGATGAGATTTGAACTAGGTAGTGGAATAAGAAGAAGGGAGAGGAGAACAGATATGTCTAAGTTATCAGAGTAAAATAAGTGAAGTGAGAGCAGTTTTAAAATAATAAGCACAGTTCACCTAGCATAGTGAGAACAACTTCTCAAAATCTGGGGAAAGAGGTTCGAGTTGGCTTAACAGATTTCAGGGAATGGTAGGGATGGACAGTGAAGGTCCTTGACAGGGAAGTTCTGGGTTTCCTTCTTGCAGCAGAAATATTTTTGTTTCCTAAAGGCTTTGGAGAAGGTGGGAGATTTGATCGAAATTGTTTCAAGAAGATTAATCTGGCTAGTGATGTGACAAAAAGGAGTTAGAAGGGACAGCTTTGAGGAGAAGCGGGGCCGTAAAATGTCCCAGAAAGCAAAACAGAATGAATAAAATGGAGAATAATGTCAGATTTAGTAGGAGAATGGCAAAACCAAACAGACCTTGGCCTTGAAAATAATGCAAAGAAACAAAAGCCCAGTATGATTAAGAAGGCAGTGGGTGAAAGAGAATACATAGAGAAGTTGCCTGAGAATTAAGATCGTAGCTACTATTAATTCCAAGACCCTGGAAGTCCTGTTTTCATAGTTAGTACTAGAAATTGTTGTTGTCTCTGTGACGCTTTAAGGCTATCTAGAACCTTTCAGTTCTATGCTCAGACGCTGGGAAGGATTTACCTGATGTCCTAAATGTGGCTTATTTAGATTTTTATTACATTTTAATACCCTAGCTAAGGTTCCAGCCTAGTTAATGAGTAGAAGGTATATGCCTTGTTCCCTCCCTTGTCCAACCAAGTCCTTCTCTAAGTGTAGATATCAGACCTTCTCAAGGTCTGAGTCCTGAAGTGATAGAACATCCATGCTGCCTTTGCTAAGGTACTGTGAGTCCTCTTTTGTTAGTTCATCCACTTCAGGCAACCTTTACAATCAAGGGTCTTGTTTCATTTTTAACTTTTGTAGGGCCTTCAGAAAATTTGGAAACCATTTGAGGTCTTTTTTCTTTTCTCTTCTCTTCTCTTTTCTTTCTTTCTTGACAGAGTCTCGCTCTGTCACTCAGCCCGGAGTGCAATGGTCTGATCTCGGCTCAGTGCATCCTCTGCCTCCCAGGTTCAAGTGATTCTCCTGCCTCTGCCTCCTGAGTATCTGACACTACAGGCACGTGCCACCATGCCCAGCTAATTTTTGTATTTTTAGTAGAGGCGAGGTTTCACCACGTTGGTCAGGCTGGTCTTGAACTCCTGACCCATTTGAGGTCTTTCTATAATCCACCAAGCCTATGTTTCCTAGGTAACATTTTAGTGTCTCATTTTATATTTAAATACATACATGGCCATACCAATCATTGACTAATTTTAATCTTTAACATGAATTAATTAGATGTCACGTCTTTTCCTAAAAAAAGCAGTATTAAACTGAAAGATGATTTCCCATATTCTACATTCTGACTTGTGTTTCTGTTAAAATACCTTACTAAATATTTAAAAATTGGAGTGAAACATTTAGATCTTGATTGTAAGGCTTTGCTTATTCAAATCCTCTGTGATTTGTATAACTCACAACTACCAGTGAATTATAAGGAAAGTAAGTTTAATTAAAATGTCAGTTTCCTAAATGTAATTATCTGTTTGAGACTATGAAGGATTATTTTAGGTAGCTTTTCGTGAAACACTGGAGGGCACCGTTATGAAATTCCCGTAGTGAAGAAAGAAATGTGATGAATTTGACAGAACTGTTTGTGGAGTTTTGAATACAACTACCACATCTCATAGAAGTGCTAGTTTTGTGTCTTGTAATGATGCTGGTTACTGGGGATTAGTCTCTTGGAACTGCCTTTGGATACTGTCGTATTTCAAGTTGAGTTGGCCAAAGTGGTTATGGGGAAGGCCATGTGAATGTAGTGACTGTCAGCTCATGAGAAAACAAGAGTAAAATAGTCTTTAAGATCCCTGTAGAAGCCTGGAGCGTAAGAGCTCAAGTTAACCTGTTTCTTCATGGATACATTTGTGCTCCACTGGAAGAGTGAGAAATGTTTTATTTATGGACAGTACATGCAGGGCAGTAAGAGTCACAAGTAGCCCAGTGTCATCCGTCATCTGATCTACCTTACTGTGAGGAGTAGGCCTGGACGCAAGCTTTCTAAAAGTTCAAGAGTCAAATAGAACTCAAAGTTTAGATATTTTTGGATTTTCACAAGTCTATAAAATAGGTTAGATTTGCCAACATCTCTCTATCCAGTATCTGCAATTTGATAAGTTATTCGGCTGAACTGGCACAAGCAGCTTTATATTTTCTTCTCTATACAATTTTTATTGTTTGCTCTCACCATCTTCTTGTTGATATGTGAATTTTTTTTTATTGTGGTAAAATGTATGTAACGTAAAATATACTATTTTAACTATTTAAAATGTACAGTTTAGTGGCATTAAGTACATTCAAACTGTTGTGATGAAGAGTTGCATTACAATGAAGGAAGCCAAGAGATAGGTAAGAATTCACATAGAAACTCTGTGTCAGAAGCTGTGCTAGAACCCCAAATATGCATGTGTAGGAGATATTTATGTAGCTGGATAAAATTTTTGTGACTTTGAATCTTCCTAGAAACTATGGTGAAAGATAAATTGGGAAAATAAAGTCATGCTATATGTATATTTAGTATGGTTTTATTCAGTAGTTCACATATGCATATAGTTACAAATAGCAAAATTAATCCTTAATGTTTATAGGTTTAAGAGTCATATGTCAAAGTATTTTCAGGCGGCCCTATAGGTCCATTTAATGTAGTTTATTTCTTCTTTTCCTGTGATACCAACATGGGGCTGCTGTCAGCACATGAGCTCAGAAAGCTGCCTAGCATCTGCAGTTCTCAAGGGCTGTCTGGTTCTTTTTACATGTTACTGGAACAATATATTTCCAACAGTGATAAAAACTTTTTGGGTGTGGGGATCAAAAATGCCCTATAAAGAAAGTTAGCTGTAAAGACAATGTGATTTTAAAAAATGATGATTTTTAGGTAGAAAACAGAAGTGTGGGGAACAGTAATATGAGGATTATCAAATTTAACAGTGACTCAGATCCTTGACACATACAAATTCATCTTTGCTCAATCAAAAACAAGAAAACTTGACCAGTGAAACCATTTTATCCACCTCTCTAGCCCTAATGCAAAATCTTGTGAAAAATAAAACTTTAGGGAACATAAAAAGGCAGTCAACCTGTGTTCAGATATATATGGAAGTACGTGACTATTGACAACTGTGAATTGAGTAAAGGCCAGAAGCTGTGCAAATATTTCCATAAAGTGTTTCCATTAAACCCATCTTCCCATGAGTAAGAGTCGGTTTAAGAAATTTAGGAAGACCTCCCCACTTTCTAGGTGTCTTTCTCTGTCTCTGTCTCTGTCTCTGTCTCAGCCTCTCTGTCTCTCTCTATTTCTCTTTCTTCTGACAAGAGTGGCCACATCATAACTGACTGTTTTCTAGGAAGTATTTTCTTGGAAGCTGAATAAAAACCTAGAGGAGAAGGCTGAATGGACTAAGCCTCTCACTCTGTGCTTTTGTGAGCATAAGTATCTGAAGAAGGACAGAGAGCCTCAGCCTTTAAAGTGGGCAAGGATATTCCCCTTGTCTTGAGTGAAGCCTGACTTTTCTTCAGCAATACAACCTCCCCACAGCCCTCCTGTATTTGTTTTCTACTGATATGCAACAAATTACTACAAGTTTAGCAGCTTAAAACAATGTGTATTTATCATCTCACTAGTTCTGTGGGTCAGGAGACCAGACAGACATAGCTTAGCTGTGTCCTCTGCCTATGGTTTAACAAGGCAATCAAGATGTCAACTGGGGCTGTATTTCTTTCTAGAGCTCAAGTCTTCTTATAAGCTCATGTAGTTGCTGGAAGAATTCGGTTCCTCGTGGTTGTAGAACTAACATCCTCATTTTCTTGCTGGCCCTCAGCCAGTGGCCAATCCTCAGAAGCCTCTCACAGTCCTTTTCACAGCACAGTTGCTTAGTTCTTCAAGGCCAAGCAGGATAATTTCTCTGACCTCTAGACCCTTTGTAAGGGCTTAACTGATTATGTTAGGCCCACCTACGATACTTTCCCTTTTGATTCATTCAGTGTCAACTAATCAGGAACCATAATTACAGCTGCAAAATCTCTTTGCTTTATAAGGAGAATTTCCGTCCTAATCGTGGGTCCTGTCCACACTCAAGGGGGCAGGGATTACTATAGAGCAAAGGCCATTGGGATCATCTTAGAATTTTGCCTACCACATTTTCTCAGTGTGTTTCTTTCAGGGTCAGGAGGTGAGGGCAGGATCCTCTTTGCTTTCCATAGCTGCTTTCAGGCTATTACTTTCCTTCCTCTCATGAAAAATAACAACAAAAAAACACTGAGTCTGAGACTTGTGCTTTTTGGCATTACCATTGTTTCTTTCATTTTATTGCCATCCTATCCCATCCCATCCCATCCCATGAATTCTTCCAGCAACCACATGAGCTTGTAAGAGGACTTGAGCTCTAGAAAGAAATACAGCCCCAGTTGAGATCTTGATTGCCTTGAGAAACCCTAGGCAGAGGACACAGCTAAGCCATGTCTGGTCTCTTAACCCACAGAACTAGTGAGTTGATAGATGTACATTGCCATCTATCCTTCTGGTGTCTCCTGTTCATAAAAGATGTTGGCCTTCCACTTTGCTCCAAGCACAGCCATGACTGTGGGTGATTTCAATTTCTGTGCCCACCACATGCAGATCACATGTTGGGAAGGAAGAACACATAGCAAAGAACATTCATATCAGCCCTTTATTCCCTTAGGTGAATTCTAGTGAGGTCAGAAAAGTTATAGAAACTTATTTTGCTATTTATTTTTTATTTTATTTGTCTCTCTTCTTCTTGTACTTTTAGATACTTAAAAAAAAGTTAGCTACAATGAGAGATGAGACATAGGAATCAGGGGCTATGTTTGCAGCCCAAACAGCTCACCTTTGAGCCCTGGGCTTAGTATTGATTATAATTATTTTAGTAAGACGAACCTTGAGGAAGGGGAAACTGAGGGAGTTGACCAAGGTTCTGACTGGTCAGTTGCCTGAAGCTACTGAGACAGCCAGAAAGGTCTGTTTTAACGAGTCCATTCCTGTGTGTTTTGGTTGCCAAGTACCAATTATGTTCTGATGTTGCTGAAACCTTTAATGTGTGGTTATTGAATAGGAACTTTGAAGAACCCATTTCTTCTTTGCTTGTCCTGCCTGGGTTCTGGAGCATCATTTTGCTGAGTCCCATCCTGGACTGGACGTGACTTCCTTGGACGTCTTACCTGATAAGCCAATTGCAGAGAGCTTTTCCTGAAGCTCTGCCTTTACTAATGCCTACAACCTAGGCCTTAGAAGAAGCTGGTACATACACTTGCTGTCTCAGTTAGAAAGAATTTACCAGCTGTTGTGGACCTTTTTGTGTTTTACGTGTGGCAGCTATCTCTCTCTCCATAGTTGGGCAGCATGCTTCAGATAGCATTGAGTAGTGACTCTGTGAATTCTCTCTGTGTAGCTTCTCCGATTGGGAGCTGAAGTGGAAAGAGAGTGTGAGTACTGCCTGGCAGGTTTGCCTCCTACCCTTCCAACGACCATTCTTTTGAGCTGTCCTGTCCAACACTGTAGCCATTAGCCACGTGCAGATATAAAAATTAAATGCAAATTATTTAAAATTAAATAAAATTAAAAGTTCAGGTCCCCTGTCACACTGGTCACATTTTAGGTACTCAGTAGGTACAAGTGATTAGTGATTACTATATCAGACAGCAGAAATATAGAACATTTTCAGTGGAGATTCAAGTGTCTGCTCTTCTCTTGGGGTTTAAGCTGAACTGACTTGAATTCTCACACACTTAGCAACTTAAAACAGCACCAGCTTATTATTTCACGATTCTGTAAGTTAGAAGCCTGTCTGACACAGGTCTCACTAGGGTAAATTCAGGATGTCAGCTGTGTTTCTGAAGGGAGCATCTATTTTCTTGCTCGCTCTTACAGGTTTTTTTTTGGCAGAATTAAATTTCTTAAGGTTCTAAGTCTGAGGTCCTTATTTCTTTCTGGCTGTCAGCTGAGGGCTGTTTCCAACTCTAAAGCTGCCCATATTCCTTGGCTTCTGGCCCTTTCCTCAATATTTGAAGTTAGTAAAGGTATCTTGAATCCCTTTCATAAGTGAAACATCTCCTGTATCTTCCATTACATCTCTTTGGCTTTCTCTGAGTAAGCCTGTGCTTATAAGGGTCTCCAGTGATTACACTGGGCCTACTCAGATAACCTGGGGTAGTCTCCCCATCTCAAGATCCATACCTTTAATCACATCTGCAAAATCCCCTTTGCCTTATAAGGTAACATATTAGAGCATAGATATCTTTGGTGGGAGGGATATTTGTGTTATTTGGTCTATCATATGTCTCCAGATTAAGTTTTGCAAATTATTAAGCAAAAATAGCTTAGTATTTGAAAAGGTAGTTATTTGAAGAGAATAATTAAGATCCTACCACCTTTATGTAAATATTGTCATTAATTTGCTTTAGAGGCTAAACATCAGGGGAAGACAAGAAACTTAAAGAAATAGAAAATGAAGACACGGAGAAGGTGGAACCTGGAGAAATTTTTGCTTCTTAAGCCACATTTTATATCGTTTTATGATGAAACACATACCCATAATAGTACAGTTTGGAGTACATTGATAATACATCACCAAGCTATCTCTGAATTAACCATTTAGTCATATTTCATCTTTAAAAAAATAAAAAAATATATATACAGAAATGGCATAATTATGAAGGTAATATCTGAAATTGAACAATGTTAGAATAATCTTATCAAATTGTAGGTACTTAATGTAATATATTCAATACCTTGCCTGCCTATTAGACAATAGATTGGTAACTTGATTTTTAGGAAACTTGAGTAAAATCTTCCTTCCTTCCTTCCTTCCTTCCTTCCTTCCTTCCTTCCTTCCTTCCTTCCCTCCCTCCCTCCCTCCCTCCCTCCCTCCCTCCCTCCCTCCCTCCCTCCTTCCTTCCTTCCTTCCTTCCTTCCTTCCTTCCTTCCTTCCTTCCTTCCTTCCTTCCTTCCTTCCTTCTTTCCTTCCTTTTCTTTCAGACAGAGTCTTGCTCTGTCACCAGACTGGAGCACAGTGGCGCGATTTCAGCTTACTGCAACCTCCGCCTCCCAGGTTCAAGCAATTCCCCTGCCTCAGCCTTCCAAGTAGCTGGGATTACAGGGATGCGCCACCACGCCCAGCTAATTTTTTGTATTTTAGTAGAGATGGGGTTTCAACATATTGATCAAGATGGTCTTAATCTCCTGACCTCGTGATCTGTCTGCCTCAGCTTCCCAAAGTGCTGGGATTACAGATGTGAGCCACTGCACCTGGCCAAATCTACTTTCTGTTCATGTTTGTTGCCATTCAGATACTCACCATAGATTTCTATACACTCATGCTTAATTTAGTGTATAAAATATTACATATATAATATCTTTAATTAAAAGATTCTAGGCTATCATCTATTTTAAATATTTTACAATGATACTCTACCTTGTAATAAACTACATTTGTAAGTTTTGAGAGTGAATGTAGCATTTACCTTTTTCATCTTTCATTTTATTTATCTCATTAGCTAAGAAACCTTTCCAGCTTGGACCTACGTCATATCACTGAACTGGATAATGAAACCGTGATGGAAATTGTCAAGAGGTGCAAAAATCTTAGCTCTCTCAATCTCTGTCTGAACTGGATCATAAATGACAGGTAACCTTTGTAACATGTTAAAAATACTTTTCTAGAGGAAAACATTTAGCAAATACTAATTATTGTTATAACAAGGCATGTCTTTAACTAAAATTGAATGCAGCTGTGCCTTTTCAAATTCTTATGTTTCAGTTTTGAAAATCATCTCGATCTATACTTTTAATGCATCTATTGCTTGTAAGTGCAGCAAAGTTTTTAGGTGCTTTAATACAAATATTTGCCTCAACAATTGTAACAATAGTAGGCTGTTGAATATTTTCTTTGTTATCCATCTAAGAAGTGCCTGCTTTTTGCCACGCTTGTAAGTTTGTAATATGTTATTTGTCGCTTTAACATTTTTGCAACATTTGTGGTTGATTTTATGATTTGGAGAAACCATCTGAAGCATTAACATTTAAACCCTTTCTTAAAGGTGACATTGTTTTTTCAGAGATGGGGTCTCACTGTGTTTCCCAGGTGCAATTCCTGGGCTCAAGCAATCCTTCTGCCTCAGCCTCCCAAGTAGCTGGGACTACAGGCATACGCCACTGCGCCTGTATTAGCCCATTCTAGCATTGCCATAAAGAACTTAGACTGGGTAATTTATAAAGATAAGAGGTATAATTCACAGTTCTGCAGGCTGTACAGGAACTATGGCTGGAGAAGCCTCGGGAAACTTACAAGCATGGTAAAAAGCAGGAACATCTTACATGGCTGGAAAAGGAAGGAAGAGAGTGATGTGGGAGGTACTACACATTTTTAGACATCCAGTTCTTGTGAGAACTCACTCACTATCAGGAGAACAGCAAGGGGTAAATCTGCCCCCATGATCCAGTCACCTCCCAACAGGCCCTTCCTCCAACATTGGGGTTACAATTTAACAGGAGATTTGGGTGGGAACACAAATCCAGATCGTATCAGCACCTAAGGATGACATTTTGTTCTTAGTATGTATATGTAATTTGTTTCAGAAATTAAAGTCATGTGATGAATAGCTTAATATACAGTATAGAATCAGAAGTTTTTTTCTTATGAATAATGATTAACCCATTTTTCTTTGAAATAATGCAGGAAGGGAGAGATACAGGAAAACCCTTAGAAGTAGACTATTATAATGAAAACAACTGCAGAGTGGTGCTAGCACTACTGATTAGGTAGATTTGTAAATATGAGCATGAGAGGAATCTTGCCCAGTAAGTTTCCAAGATTTGTTTTTAAAAGATAAGTTTCCGAAAATATTTTCCTTTCAAAATAGAAAGCACTATTTCAGCTAAAATTAGAGCCTATTTAGATTTAAATATTCTTTTAAAAATAGGAGAAATAATTTGTTTGTGTCAGATAATGCTTTAAATTTAAGAAATTCCCCCCCGCCCCCCGGCCTTTTTGTTGTTGTTGTTGAAACCGAATCTTGCTCTGTCACCCAGGCTGGAGTGCGTTCAGGGGCATGTACTCCACTCACTGTGACCTCCACTTCCTGGGTTCGAGGGATTCTCTTGCCTCAGCCACCAGAGTAGCTGGGATTATAAGTGTGTACCACCACGTCCAACTAAGTTTTGTATTTTTAATAGAGATGGGGTTTCTGTTGGCCTGGCTAGTGTCAAACTACTGGCCTTAATTGATCCCCCCTCACCTCAGCCTCCCAAAGTGCTGGGATTATAGACATGAGCTATAAGTTACCATGTCTGGCCTCTCCTCTTTTAATTTCCTTTTATACCTTAAAATAAAACCATGTAGACTCCATTTTCCCCAGTTTTGGTAAATTCTAGTAACATTTTCTTAAATTACCCTGAATTACTCTTTATGTGATAGCCTTGACTTCGCTCTTTCTTAGTAAAATTTTTCTTGAAAAATGTACTCCTCTAGAATGGGTATGTGATCACCATTTATAAAAATTCTCTCTTGTTTTTGAATAATATTCACCATATGAAATATATCATCTTCTAAAGAAAATGGAACTGAATGAAGGTCATTATTCTAAGTGAAGTAACTCAGGAATCAAAAACCAAATACCATGTGTTCTCCCTTCTAAGGGGGCGTTGAACTGTGGGTACACAAAGGCATGTAGAGTGTTACAATAGACATGGGAGCTCCAAGTGAGGAGGCTCAGAGAGGGTGAGGGATAAAAACAGCCTGTTGGGTACAATGTACACTATTCAGGTGATGGGCACATTAAAATCCTATACCTCACCACGACAGAATTCATCCATGTAACTAAAACTACTTGTGCCCCTAAAGTTACTGAAATTAAAACATTTAAGAAAAAGAAAATTCAAATAAATTAACTTTCCTGAAAACAAAGTGTACAAAGTGAAATTCTTCTCTATAATCAACATCCTATGTAGACAATTTAAAGTAATTTTTTAAAAGTTATTCATAACACATAATAAAGTACATAAATATTATCTCGTGGTTTTAAATATCTAACATTAGTTCAATGTATTACCATAAATTTCTTGGTAATGCATTGAGTTAAAGGTAGAAAACTGGGTCAGGGGTGGTGGCTCACACCTGTAATCCCAGCACTTTGGGAGGCCGAGGCAGGCGGATCATGAGGTCAAGAGATTGAGACCATCCTGGCTAACATGGTGAAACCCCATCTCTACTAAAAATACAAAAATTAGCTGGGTATGGTGCCGCGTGCCTGTAGTCCCAGCTACTCTGGAGACTGAGGTAGGAGAATCACTTGAACCCAGAAGGCGGAGGTTGCAGTGAGCCAAGATCATGCCATTGTACTCCAGCCTGGGCCACAAGAGCGAAACTCTGTCTCAAAAAAAAAAGTAGAAAACTGTTTCTGCAATAAGGTGATTATATTCCACAACAATTTTCTGTGTGCAGGACATGTGTAGAAGAGTCATTTAATGGGAGACTACTATAATTGATAAATAAGATACAGTATATACATGGTTATATGAGTTACCTAAGTAAATATTTTGCTTAGGTTTGTATCATTTAAATAAAGATGGGAGAGTGGATTTCTAATCTTCTAGTTCTTTAAATGCTTATTTTGTTGTAGCTGGATAATTTACAAATGAAAATGTCGAGCGCTCTCACTTTGCCTTTCCTTCCCTCTGTTAGGCTTCATGTACTCAAACCTTGTGCTATTTCAGTCATTTTTTTCCTACTTAACTGTAATGGTTATTTGGTGTTTGATCCTGAATATATGTATTGTAGAGATTTATTTGCAAGGAATGAAAGTGTATTTTTATGTTTTTAATGGAAAAGTTTGGATTAATTGAGAAAACATGCATTTTAATGAGGTTGAGCAGTAGAGTTTTAAAGATCAGGCTCTTTTAGGTTTTAATTACACTACTTGCACTTATCCTGTATACTGTAATAGAAGTTTCAAACATTAAAACCCACTTTACAGTATCATCTAAATTACTCATCTCATTGTTCTTGCCATACTATATTACTAAGCTAAGTAATATTTGTAATTATATTGGCATAAATCTAGAACTTCCCATCAGACTTAATTATAATTTCAGCACTTAGCTGAGATGGGTTAGTAACCTTCCATATAGAGGGCACTGGAATGCACTAATGCGTTTAGCCTATCAATTAATTCTGTTTTACATTCGTTCATTATTGTTATCCTCCAGAAATCAGAAAGCATTTATTAGCCCCCTACTAAATACATGGTACTGTGTCTCAGACTGTGGGGCACTGAATTCCTACTGTTCTCAAAGGTCACTCTCTTTAGGTGACATAAGACATAATGATAATAGTGAGCCTTGTAAGGATCGAGGGGACGAAAGTAACCTTTATTACCCAGGTAATTGATAGGCACTTTACACATGTTCTCATTTAATCTCTTCAACGTCTTTTGTTCAGGGGAAGGTCATACTATTTCTATTAAATTTAGATTATTTCTTTGACTTTCTTTGGCTTTTCAGTGGATGTATTTTTCCATCATCGTTGCAGTAAAAACTAAGTGAGGACAAACAAGAAAAGTGAATGGCTAATCAGTCAATTTTGTGTGTCATAGCTGGGATTCACATGCAGTTGACATTTATATATAAAATTCTTAATTTTTTAACTAAGTTCATTATTTTCTTTCATATTGAAAGTATAATGGAACTTTTAGATATTAATTTACATACAATACCTATTATAAGAATTTATCCTGAATGTTGCTAGTTTTAATACAGGATTTCTCACATTAAGATAAATTTCAATACTTGTCACAGTCCTTTATGTGTAACATTTATCCTAGGTTTTAATAGTTCTTATCTGTGAACTTTTTTTAAATTCAAAATTTTAAAATGTGTAGTAATTGAAAGACTTTACTGTTATGCTTACGGTGTCTGTTAGCATTTTCTGGTCCTCGAATTGATCTCTGTGACTAAGACATGCTGCTCTTTATCTTTGTTTTTCTAAAAGCACTTTTTGTGTTTAGAGAGTTAAACAGCATGATATTTTCTTGTATTCAGAAGGATGGTCTAGTAGTCATTTGACATTTACCATTGCTTTTGAATACAAATAACTTCCAAGTGTTTTATAAAAAGAGGACACTGACTATTTCTATCAGTGATTTAAATTAAACATCTGGTTATTATGTCTCCTCCACTCCCTGATTCTAAGTTTATTGAATTTTTTTTTTGTATTTATATCAGTCTTTATTATTTCACATCCAATTTGGCCTACAATATTTTTATATATTTGACACAGAGTCCAAAAGCAGCATGTTTTGGGTGTAACAGCTGATGTGTAAAAAACTGGTCTGAGCATTGTTATAGCTATATACTTACAATGGTTCTTTTATTCTTTTTTGTTAATAAGAATTAAATAAAATCTAATTGATTTTAATAGATCTGTACAAAAGCTGTTTTCAGTTTTTAAACTATCACAGATGTAATCTCCCCGTTTTCAATTTTTAACATTGGTTGGGAAAATGAACTTAGTTTAATCTTATGTTTTATATCCCCATTCTCAAACATATGAGCCTTTCTTTGACAGTTGACCATGCTTGCTTATGAATTAGGTGAACAATATAGAAAAATAATAGAAGATAAGTAAGATTATCTAACATACGGCAGCTAAAGTCACAAAGCATAACAAAGGCCAGAGTTGTTGTTAATATCAGTTAAATTGCCATGATTTGCTGTGTGAATCTTGTATTTATGTAAGGGAAGCTATTGCATCAGTGCACACTCTAAAATTTGGAGAATTTTAAATCTTAGACTGTTACCCAGTTTCTTTCAAGTAAAAAATAAGACAAAATATTGCTATTTTATTTTGTATGTGCTAGAGGTTAAAATAATACCTATAGCTATTTCTCTCTGTCTCTCTCTCTCTTTTTTTTTTTTTAAAGACAGTCACGCTCTGTTGCCCAGGCTGCAGTAGCACAATCTCAGCCCACTGCAACTTCTGCCTCCCGGGTTCAAGTGCTTCTCCTGCCTCACCCTCCCAAGTAGCTGGGTTTACAGGCATTCACCACCATGCGGGGCTGATTTTTGTGTTGTTAGTAGAGACAGAGTTTCACCATGTTGGCCAGGCTGGTCTAGAACTCCTGACCTCAAGTTATCTGCCCACCTTGCTTGACCCCCCAAAGTGCTGGGGTTACAGGTGTGACCCACTGCCCCCAGCCAGATATTTCTCTTTAAATATAACTTTTTAATAAGGCCATTTGAAGTTGCAAACTTCTGGTCCACAGCTGAGTCTAGTCCACATAGCTGTTTTGTTTGGCATATAGAGTATTTAAAAATTTTGAATTAGTTGCCAACACTTTAAAAATTGGGATAGTTCACATAAATATTCTGAATTCAGGCTTTCTTTTGGAAAAGTTGTGGACCCAATAATACTATGCCCATATTTTCTCATGTCAACATTCTTTCTGGGATGAGGAATAGACTGTTCTCTTTGGCCCCCTTTCCATTTATCCACTCTTCCCACCAAACTGAATTATCCTTGCTTAAAATTGAGATGTAGAGAATTTTAGATATTTCATATTTAAATCATATGGTTCTTTTTAAATTGAGTCTGGTAAAATATATTAAAAAATGATAGCTCATTAGTCTACCTAAATTAGTTATTTACTGTTACAGGCACCGGAATGTTAGTCAACAGGTGGAAGTTATAGACAGAGACAGAATGCAGTTTAAAATAAGTTAAAACCTTGATTTTCATCGACTGCCTTCCAAAATAGAGAGTGTACTCTTTGTTAGTGTTCAGAGTGCTGTAAAGGAGTTTCCTGATTTATAAGGAGGGTTGGACTAGTTTATTAAACAGTCCCTCAAACTCCAAACCTATGATGTGAAGTTGCTTATTTTAAAATGAATTCATTGTCAATGTTTAGTGTTTGATTTGTGATTTCTTTGTTTTCAATATTAAGAAAAATCTTAATACTATTCTCTCTGTCTCTTTTTTTATTTTTGTATAGAAAAAGTCCTCTTTTGTTTTTTTAGGTATACTGAGGTGAAAGTTGTAGAGTGACAGATTACTCCACTACCCCTTTCAGTGAGACTGACAGCACCTTGTCTCATGTAAAACTCAATGAGGCTTTATATAAAGATTTTTCTAACTCCCCTGATCTTCTCTGGGTGTTTATTCTGTTTCTTCTTTCAAATTTCCGTTGATTCAATAAAAAGCGGTGATATTTAGAAATAAAGTTCAGAGAGGATTTGAGCAGGTGTTGGTGATATAAAATATTTGCTGAGTGCCCATTGTGTTTTATTTCCAAGAATTGTTTTGTGAACATATGCTATATATTGTATTTATAAGTGTTCAAGGACTGGGTAGATAATCTACCATCTTCCTGTGAATGTCATGTCACAGTGGACTTAGAATTTTATTTCATTTCAATCCCCTAATATTACTTAATTCTCCTAGAGACTGAGGTTTAAAGATTGCCCAAGGGGAACAAACCTATCCATTAAATCCAGCAGGCAGAGTTGAATTTGAGTTTGAGAATATTTTGTTTTCTATTAAAGTTAAGTGGTATGGAGGAGAGAAATACTTTTCACCTTGGAGTATTGAGTGTGAAGTTTGAGCCATTTTCTATCATAAAAGTCTGAAAACTTGAAAATAAAGAGGTGGCAAAAATAATGCTGACTGTTGAAGCTGCTTGGTGGTGGTATTTATAGCAGCACTGCCCTGCCTCTATAGAATGCAGAGCAATCTGTCTGCATACTTTTGGTGCCTAATAATGTGTCTGGGCTGGCTAGGTGAAGCTTTAGTAAAACTGAATTTTAGCTTATTTTTTGTAATCCACTGAATAATTTTGTGTATGTTCTATGACATTGTTTGTAGTTTTGCAAAAAGAATAATGAAATATATTTTACTGAGTTCTGAGAGGATTATAGAAACAGCGTGGAGTCTTTCTAAACTAGTGATGTTAGTTTGAGGTTAGCATATTTTTGACACTATCTTTTTTATTCACATATTCACAATTATGTGTAAGACCGTCCCTAGAAGGATAGTTTGGTATTGGAGTAACTATTATTCTGGGCTTCTAAACTAACTTTAAAAAATCATGAGGCCAGGCATGGTGGCTCACCTCTTGTCATCTCAGCACTTTAGGAGGCCAAGGAGGGTGGATTACTTGAGCTCAGGAGTTCCAGACCAGCCTGGGCAACATGGTGAAACCCCATCTCTGTAAAAAAAAAATTAAAAATTAGCCGGGCATAATGGCACATGCCTGTAGACCCAGCTACTGAGGAGGCTGAGCTGAGAGGATAGCTCCAGACTGGGAGGATTGCTTGAGACTGGGAGGCAGAGGTTGAGGTGAGCTGTGATCGTGCCACTGCTCTCCAGTCTGGGTGACAGAAGAAGACCCATCTCAAAAAAAAAAAAACAAAAAACAAAACAACAACAACAAAAAAAACCATGCCTTCTCTGTTCTGTCCATTAGATCTTCTTTTTAAAACCATGATTGGCCATGTAGTACTACTGAGTTAAGAGTGTATATATACATTTTTTTATCTCTCTGTTTTTTTTTTTTTTTTTTCCTGGAGCAAGGATAATAGCAATAGCTAATAATAGTTACTACTTAATTACTGTCTGTTCCAGACACTGTTCTGTTTATACACATTGTTTTATGTAATCTCTACAACAACCTTGAGGAAGGAATTATCCCCGTTTTCAAACAAAGGAATTAAGGCTCAGACACGTTGAATAGTTCACAACTGGGGGAACCAAGACTGGAACCCATTTTTGTGGTCTTGAGTCGAAGCTCCTACCATGAAGGACATACTGTGTTCCATGTCCTTATTCTGCTTCAGACCTAGAGTGACTATATATCCTGATTTGCCCAGGATAGTTCCAACCCATGCCTGTTGTTTTGGCATTCTGTCAGGTTTAGTATTTGTGCTGCTGCTGTTCCTAAGTTCCAAAATATCTTGCTTTAAATGATAAATTAAATGGTCATCCGACCTCAGACATCAGACACGGTTGATCATTCTGAACATGGTTAGAATGGTACCTTTGCTTTTCCCTATGGGATATCTGAAGGGTGACATGTTGGAATATTTTATTGCAAATATCATATTGTGGATATTTTAAAAAACAGCTTATTTTTGGTAAAAAGTAATTTTTCCAATCAACTCCATTTGTAAATAGTTTTCATTTCTTATGATATTTCTTGAGGAAAAGTAGAAAATTTTGTCCATTTTTTTGTGTTCTGCACTACATGTGACTCATAGTTGGTCTGAAAAAGAATTTCACTAATGAATTTTGAATAGGTATTTATTTAACTTATAATGATGCACAATTATTTTTACACATATTTCATTATCTGTAAATGCTTCCTTGTAGGTTGTGGCAAATACTTAATCATTGCAGATTAAAGGAGACTACTGGTTATAATACTTTGAATAAGTTGTCTTTCAGTTAAAAAGAAGGAAGTTATCTTCATCGAAGGGTTCAGTAGCTTTGGCAGGAAATAATTGGCAAAATTAATCTCTATACTTTTTTAAGTATGTGGGTTTTTGTTCTTTTTCAAATAATTGATGATATTTTACTACAAAAGGAAAAGTTTTTCTGGTAAAATTATTCGTGCATTTATCCTCAGATGAGATTCTTAGTGCATTCGAATTTAAAGAAACTTTTTCAGTTGTTTGGCAGGTAGTAGTATTAAATATCTGTTCTGATATTGGTTCTTTTAGTACTTCTAGTTGTTTATTATCATTTTTAAGGAAATACTGGTTGCTGTGTAACACCAGAGTATTTAACCCAGTAAAATCACTTTAAAGGAAAAGTCTGTATGTTATGTGTATATTTCAACCTGCTTTGACTTTTAACTCCAAGAGATGAGATGGGACTGAATTTGATATGAGTGATTATGGCTTATTGATTTTCCATGTTGACATTATTTTGTCTAATAGAATAATGTGAATATTTATTATCGTCCTAACATATAATGGTAATTTTTAATTTCGGTGTTGTCTTTGGTTCCTAGTGAGTAATAGTGCATAAGTGAACATTTCTACAAATACAAATAGTAGTGACTAAGAGGTTCCATAGAATCACATTATGGATATTTCTGGATGTGCTCCTCTAAATGCTGCAATTGCTTTTGTGTTTTTCAGGCCATAAAAAGATGAGTAAACAGAGGTAGGCATTTAGCTTGCAGTATTTAAACATATTTTCCATTTTATGAAATCATAATTTGTGATTAAATTACAGGAAAGAATGTAATACATTTTGTGTGATGGTGAATACAGTGTTATAAGCCCATGGATTTAGGGACATCCTAGTCTCAGATCTGTTTTAAAACTGCCAACAATGAAGAAAATCTTCGTTTATTGATGACAATGATGATACCTTATTGACTGCTTGGACAAATTTGTACCATCTCCCACTTCTCCCAGGAGTTGTCTTATTCTTAATTCACCAAACCAAAAGTGGCAATTAAAATAACTCACTGTTGTCAAAATTTTAAAATGTATGATAAATGAAGCCCAGTAAATAGTGAAAATATGAGAAAGGTGATTAAATCTGACAATTTTCTTGTAAAAGACTTGAGATGATAAATATCTCCTGTGATTAGTTATTAATTTAGTGCAAGGGATTTTGCTTCAGCCTAAAATATTTTATGAACAGTGGCATAAAGAAATATTTTAGAAGATAGGTACACACATGTTTAACCATAGGAGAAATTGCTGGAACTTGATTGGTAGTAATTAAAAATGGCAGGCATGACATGCAAGTGTCTGGGCTATTTTCTGTATGACAGTCCTTTCAGAGATTAAGAAAGGGAGGTATTTCCTGAAGACATGAAGAATGGCAGAATACTTTCAGCTTGAACCTTTACGCCTCATGAAAATGGAAAGGTTTTATGTATATCATTCTTCAACTGATAAAACATTTAATTTAAGACAGTATAAAATTACTGCTCACTTACTGAAGTGTGAAAAATATCAAAGTTGTTACTTAATAATTATAGTTGCACTGCTACTAATAATTTCCCTCAAAATGAATGTGAATTCCATTTATTTAGAGAAAAGATGAAATAATAATGGTGATTGTAATGAAGTGCTCTATCATGTTACTGTCTAGCTGAATCTATAGCACATGGCTCTGTTGGTGGCATATATTATTGTGCGACTGTGTGATGTTTTGTTTATGAGTCTTTCTCCTTGTAAGGAGGAGCTGGGTCTTCATCTTGTGCCCTCTGCCCTCACCTCACAGCCCCCCTCCACCTCTGCTTCCAATCAGCACCTCACACAGGACCCTGCTCAGAGAATTAATTTAATACATTCATGTTGAGAGAATTATAGATCATGCTTTTGTATGATGAATAAATTTTCTTTTAAATTTGGCTCAAACTCTGGCTGAAATCCAGGCAATTAGTTCAGATTCTCCCTTTCTAACAGATTTATTTATTTCTGAGTAAAGTTGATGCTTCAGAAAGTGAAAACTTGATGTCATTGTTTGGATTCAGATAAAGCTTTCTTTATGTATTATATGCTATTTGTCTGAAAGCCATAGCCTCATTTTTGAACAAGGAATAGAATTCCAATGTTCAATCAATGCATTTTGCCCTTTTAGTAGGGACTTTGGAATACTTTGATTGAAGAAGTGAGGAACCAGAAACTTTGCCTGCAGACAGTTGCAGCTTTTTTTTTTTTTTTGCTTCTTTGTGAAAAACGTATGGCTATATGAGAAAAAAATCTTACGAGTTTTTCTTTAGCTCTTCTTGTAGTACTTTTAAGTGCTACCTTTCAAATGTATAAGTGTTTGGTTAATTGCTACTATGAACCTCAACACACTTATTAAGGCCAGGTTCACATTAGAACAATTATCTGGTTAATTGCTCTGGTGCAAAAAGAGGCTAAAAAATCATCAGAACATCAAGTTGTGAAAGCACTGGCAGGAGTTTGAAAACCACCAAGCATACCTACTGCAAATCACATCAGCAAAGCAATTAATTTAGGCTAATTGCTTTTCTGTTTGTTCAAGATGCACTTTGGAACTGTCTTTTGAAATCATGGCAATTAAGATTAGTGAGCAATATAATTTAAAAATGTTAGAATAGTCACTATTTTTTAAAAGTGGTAACTATTCCATATAAACCTGTACAGTATATCTCTCATCCATGTAGTACTTTGAAATAATTAAACAAAATTAGATTATTTTATATATTCATAAGACTTCAATAAAAAATAAATTGAGGAGTAGATTACCTATTCCTGAACTATAGCATAGGGTTATCTTTAATCCTAATTATCAGTTAGAATTATCTAATTTCAACAATTCATGCTATGACAGCTTGCTGAATGTGGTGAGAAATAGCCTCCAAAGGTGACATTGGCTACTGGCATTTTCTCCAGATGAATGTATATTTGGCTTCTTATATGACTTCTCATAACATAATCAGGATTTTACAATGTATTAACCACCAGATTTGACACAATTCACATTATTGAGGTTTTCCTTGTTATTAACTATTATAATTTTGGCAGCACCAATTTGTCAAAAATTGTAAACTACTTAAGTTTCCAGCTGTTTCTCTATGAAGCAGTGTTGTAGCAGGTCCTCAGCTGAAAAGAATGACAATTTTAGGAATCAATTTCTTGTGAGGGAATGTAGAAATACCATTATTGGAGGAATAACCTTTCATTCCCCAAACTATTTCTCTGTTTACCGTATTGTCAAACAAGCAAATAGCTCTTTCCTTTACCCCTCTCTTTCCATAGAAGCAATTTTTATGTGGTGTGTTTAGTGACATATCCTGCCCCATTAAATTGTTCAAAGAAAATAGGTTGTATTGTATTAAAGACTGTGGCTCTGCAAATGAATCTTCTAGAGAAACACATGTTAAAGAAAGTCCTGGTAGCAATTACCATTTCTTTACTGTAATAAATTTGATCTCCTCATAATTCAGTATGAATAGATCTTTGGACATAGCTAATTAACTACATCACAAAATTAAAATTTTCTCTAGGGATTATTTTCATAGGAAAAAAGTGTATGTGCTTTTTATAAGGATATATTTTTCTTCTTTTATAAACTTCATAGTTTCTAGTAGTGCTACATACTCAATCTAGATTTCTTGGTGATGCTATTTGTTGTGGAATGTTCAATTAGAAAGCTGCTGTTGGCTGGGCACAGTAGCTCACACCTGTAATCCCAGCACTTTGGGAGGCCGAGGCAGGGAGATCACTTGAGGTCAGGAGTTCGAGAGCAGCCTAACCAACATGGTGAAACCCCATCTCTACTAAAAAAAAAAATACAAAATTAGCCAGGTGTAGTGGCACACACCTGTAATCCCAGCTTCTTGGGAAGCTGGGGAGGAGAATCACTTGAACCCAGGAGGCGGAGGTTGCAGTGAGCCAAGATCGCACCATTGCACTCCAGCCTGGGCAACAAGAGCTAAACTCCATCTCAAAAAACAATAAATAAATAAATAAAGCTGCTTTTGTAGGTAAAAATATCAAATTAGATGGAAATTTATTGATTAGATCAAATAGAAAAGTGTTGAAGGCTCTTAAAACACAGAAAAAATCAACCAACCACACAACTTAAATGATGGTATCAGATGTTGAGTCTGGATCTTGGTCTTCTGTTGAAATCTGTGACTGAAGCAGCAGAGTAATATTACTTCATGTTGGGGAAAATTCAAGCTAGTACCTACTTTTGTCCTTCAAAACTTGACTTCTGTGATTATTTATAGTTGAAAATATAGGTACTATAAAAATTTCTCTATTCTGTAGATGATAGAAGATGTCAAAATATAGACACAATTTGTGGCTGTATTGTTATATATGCACTCTTGTGCAATATGACATTGCCGGTCCTCCCATCAAAAGGTGGAGGCTTTTTCTCTATCCTTCTATCCGCTTACATCTGAGCTGGCTTTGTGACTTGGCTGTGACTGATAGAATATGGTGGAGATTTTGTTGTGGGATTTCCAAGCTTTGGCTTCAAAAGGCCTTGCAACTTCTGTTCTTGCGTTTTTGGAATACTGCCACCAACATGTGAATAAGCTCAGAGTGGTCTCTCTGAGAATAAGAAATCACATGAAGATGGAAATCTAACCAACAGTCAGACATGTGAGTAAGGCCATCTTAGACCATCTATGTAAGTCCGTTTTCATGCTGCTGTTAAAGACATACCTGAGACTGGGCAATTTACAAAAGAAAGAGGCTTAACTCACAGTTCCATGTGGCTGGGGCCCTCAAAATCATGGCGGAAGGCAAGGAGGAGCAAGTCACATCTTACATGGATGGCAGCAGGCAAAAAGAGAGAGAGAGCTTGCCTGGGGGAACTCCTCTTTTTAAAACCATCAGATCTTGTGAGACATGCTTACTGTTGTGAGAACAGCATGAGAAAGACCTGCCCCCGTGATTCAATTACCTCCCACCAAGTCCCTCCCACAACACGTGGGAATTCAAGATGAGATTTGGGTGGGGACACAGCCAAACCCTATCCAATCTTAGTCAAGCCTTCAGATTCCTGCATTCCTTTGTACTGAAACTAGCAGAATTGCTTAGCAAAGCCCAGTTCAGATAGCTGGTCCACAGAGTTGTGAGCAAGTAAGAGTTGTTTTTTTAAAGCTACTAAATTTTGGTGTGGTTTGTTTTACAGCAATAAATGACTAAAATACTGACTTTGTAGCTGCCCTATGTGGGGAATTTTATATTAAGTCAGGCTAAGAGTTTTTCATTCATTAACTTATTTAATTATCACATTAACTCTATGACATAGGTATCATTATGCCCTGTTGTATAAATAAAGTAAAATGGAGCACAGATAGGTAGAGTGTCTTGCTGAAGATCACAGACAGCAAGTGCAGAGCCAGGATTGAATGCAGATCTGTCTGACCTCAAAGCCCCCACAATTTCCTAGCTGTCAAACTGCCTCCAATACCTTATTCTGAATTTAAAAATATAGTTGGTTGCAACAAGTAGTTAAACTTACCTTGGATTCCCTGAAATACAAGTGCTAGCTAATAATATTATGATAAAATAAGTATTAAATAAAATAAATATTACAATAAAATAACATCCATTTGCAGTTTCTGGTACTGCTATTTAATCTTGGGTATTCATTTAGTGAATGCATGGAGAAAAAGGCACCTCTTTTGGTCTCATAAGGGCCTGAGTCTGAAACGGAGAATGTGAAAACAAATTTTAAAATATATAAATATAAGCCCTTGACTTTATGTACATTAAAGATAGTTTTGGTATTTCATGGTATGAAATATCTGTATTCTTTTTTTTTTTAAATTTATTTATTATTATTATACTTTAAGTTCCAGGGTACATGTGCATAACGTGCAGGTTTGTTACATATGTATACTTGTGCCATGTTGGTGTGCTGCACCCATCAACTCATCAGCACCCATCAACTCGTCATTTACATCAGGTATAAATCCCAATGCAATCCCTCCCCCCTGCCCCCTCCCCATGATAGGCCCCGGTGTGTGATGTTCCCCTTCCCGAGTCCAAGTGATCTCATTGTTCAGTTCCCACCTATAAGTGAGAACATGCGGTGTTTGGTTTTCTGTTCTTGTGATAGTTTGCTAAGAATGATGGTTTCCAGCTGCATCCATGTCTCTACAAAGGACACAAACTCATCCTTTTTTATGGCTGCATAGTATTCCATGGTGTATATGTGCCACATTTTCTTAATCCAATCTGTCACTGATGGACATTTGGGTTGATTCCAAGTCTTTGCTATTGTGAATAGTGCCGCAATAAACATACGTGTGCATGTGTCTTTATAGCAGCATAATTTATAATCCTTTGGGTATATCCCCAGTAATGGGATGTCTGGGTCATATGGTACATCTAGTTCTAGATCCTTGAGGAATCGCCATACTGTTTTCCATAATGATTGAACTAGTTTACAATCCCACCAACAGTGTAAAAGTGTTCCTATTTCTCCACATCCTCTCCAGCACCTGTTGTTTCCTGACTTTTTAATGATCGCCATTCTAACTGGTGTGAGATGGTATCTCATTGTGGTTTT
>NC_037673.1:103904454-103995777 GCF_003255815.1 Theropithecus gelada | reverse complement strand
AGTTTATTTGCGTAGAGGTGTTTATAGTATTCTCTGATGGTAGTTTGTATTTCTGTGGGGTCGGTGGTGATATCCCCTTTATCATTCTTAATTGCGTCTATTTGATTCTTTTCTCTTTTCTTCTTTATTAGTCTTGCTAGTGGTCTTTCAATTTTGTTGATCTTTTCAAAAAACCAACTCCTGGATTCTTTGATTTTTTGGAGGGTTTTTTGTGTCTCTATCTCCTTCAGTTCTGCTCTGATCTTAGTTATTTCTAGCCTTCTGCTAGCTTTCGAATGTGTTTGCTCTTGCTTCTCTAGTTCTTTTAATTGCGATGTTAGAGTGTCAATTTTAGATCTTTCCTGCTTTCTCTTGTGGGCATTTAGTGCTATAAATTTCCCTCTACACACTGCTTTAAATGTGTCCCAGAGATTCTGGTATGTTGTATCTTTGTTCTCATTGGTTTCAAAGAACATCTTTATTTCTGCCTTCATTTCGTTATGTACCCAGTAGTCATTCAGGAGCAGGTTGTTCAGTTTCCATGTAGTTGAGCGGTTTTGATTGAGTTTCTTAGTCCTGAGTTCTAGTTTGATTGCACTGTGGTCTGAGAGACAGTTTGTTATAATTTCTGTTCTTGTACATTTGCTGAGGAGTGCTTTACTTCCAATTATATGGTCAATTTTGGAGTAAGTACGATGTGGTGCTGAGAAGAATGTATATTCTGTTGATTTGGGGTGGAGAGTTCTATAGATGTCTATTAGGTCTGCTTGCTGCAGAGATGAGTTCAATTCCTGGATATCCTTGTTAACTTTCTGTCTCGTTGATCTGTCTAATGTTGACAGTGGAGTGTTGAAGTCTCCCATTATTATTGTATGGGAGTCTAAGTCTCTTTGTAAGTCTCTAAGGACTTGCTTTATGAATCTGGGTGTTCCTGTATTGGGTGCATATATATTTAGGAGAGTTAGCTCTTCCTGTTGAATTGATCCCTTTACCATTATGTAATGGCCTTCTTTGTCTCTTTTGATCTTTGATGGTTTAAAGTCTGTTTTATCAGAGACTAGTATTGCAACCCCTGCTTTTTTTGTTCTCCATTTGCTTGGTAAATCTTCCTCCATCCCTTTATTTTAAGCCTATGTACGTCTCTGCGTGTGAGATGGGTCTCCTGAATACAGCAGACAGATGGGTCTTGACTCTTTATCCAGTTTGCCAGTCTGTGTCTTTTAATTGGAGCATTTAGTCCATTTACATTTAAGGTTAATATTGTTATGTGTGAACTTGATCCTGCCATTATGATATTAACTGGTTATTTTGCTCGTTAGTTGATGCAGTTTCTTCCTAGCCTCGATGGTCTTTACATTTTGGCATGTTTTTGCAATGGCTGGTACCGGTTGTTCCTTTCCATGTTGAGTGCTTCCTTCAGGGTCTCTTGTAAGGCAGGCCTAGTGTTGACAAAATCTCTAAGCATTTGCTTATCTGTAAAGGATTTTATTTCTCCTTCACTTATGAAACTTAGTTTGGCTGGATATGAAATTCTGGGTTTAAAATTCTTTTCTTTAAGAATGTTGAATATCGGCCCCCACTCTCTTCTGGCTTGTAGAGTTTCTGCCGAGAGATCTGCTGTGAGTCTGATGGGCTTCCCTTTGTGGGTAACCCGACCTTTCTCTCTGGCTGCCCTTAAGATTTTTTCCTTCATTTCAACTTTGGTGAATCTGGTAATTATGTGTCTTGGAGTTGCTCTTCTCGAGGAGTATCTTTGTGGCGTTCTCTGTATTTCCTGGATTTGAATGTTGGCCTGCCCTTCTAGGTTGGGGAAGTTCTCCTGGATGATATCCTGAAGAGTGTTTTCCAACTTGGTTCCATTTTCCCCCTCACTTTCAGGCACCCCAATCAGACGTAGATTTGGTCTTTTTACATAATCCCATACTTCTTGCAGGCTTTGTTCATTTCTTTTTCTTCTTTTTTCTTTTGGTTTCTCTTCTCGCTTCATTTCATTCATTTGATCCTCAATCACTGATACTCTTTCTTCCAGTTGATCGAGTCAGTTACTGAAGCTTGTGCATTTGTCACGTATTTCTCGTGTCATGGTTTTCATCTCTTTCATTTCGTTTATGACCTTCTCTGCATTAATTACTCTAGCCATCAATTCTTCCACTTTTTTTTCAAGATTTTTAGTTTCTTTGCACTGGGTACGTAATTCCTCCTTTAGCTCTGAGAAATTTGATGGACTGAAGCCTTCTTCTCTCATCTCGTCAAAGTCATTCTCCGTCCAGCTTTGATCCGTTGCTGGCGATGAGTTGCGCTCCTTTGCCGGGGGAGATGTGCTCTTATTTTTTGAATTTCCAGCTTTTCTGCCCTGCTTTTTCCCCATCTTTGTGGTTTTATCTGCCTCTGGTCTTTGATGATGGTGACGTACTGATGGGGTTTTGGTGTAGGTGTCCTTCCTGTTTGATAGTTTTCCTTCTAACAGTCAGGACCCTCAGCTGTAGGTCTGTTGGAGATTGCTTGAGGTCCACTCCAGACCCTGTTTGCCTGGGTATCAGCAGCAGAGGCTGCAGAAGATCGAATATTTCTGAACAGCGAGTGTACCTGTCTGATTCTTGCTTTGGAAGCTTCCTCTCAGGGGTGTACTCCACCCTGTGAGGTGTGGGGTGTCAGACTGCCCCTAGTGGGGGATGTCTCCCAGTTAGGCTACTCAGGGGTCAGGGACCCACTTGAGCAGGGAGTCTGTCCCTTCTCAGATCTCAGCCTCCGTGTTGGGAGATCCACTGCTCTCTTCAAAGCTGTCAGACAGAGTCGTTTGCGTCTGCAGAGGTTTCTGCTGCTTTTGTTATTGTTTACTGTGCCCTGTCCCCAGAGGTGGAGTCTACAGAGACAGGCAGGTTTCCTTGAGCTGCTGTGAGCTCCACCCAGTTGGAGCTTCCCAGCAGCTTTGTTTACCTACTTAAGCCTCAGCAATGGCGGGCGCCCCTCCCCCAGTCTGGCTGCTACCTTGCCAGTAGATCACAGACTGCTGTGCTAGCAATGAGGGAGGCTCTGTGGGCGTGGGACCCTCCTGGCCAGGTGTGGGATATGATCTCCTGGTGTGCCTGTTTGCTTAAAGCGCAGTATTGGGGTGGGAGTTACCCGATTTTCCAGGTGTTGTGTGTCTCAGTTCCCCTGGCTAGGAAAAGGGATTCCCTTCCCCCTTGTGCTTCCCAGGTGAGGTGATGCCTCGCCCTGCTTCAGCTCTGGCTGGTCGGGCTGCAGCAGCTGACCAGCACCGATCTTCCCGCAGTCCCCAGTGAGATGAACCCAGTACCTCAGTTGAAAATGCAGAAATCACCGGTCTTCTGTGTCGCTCGCGCTGGGAGTTGGAGACTGGAGCTGTTCCTATTTGGCCATCTTGCTCCGCCCCCCTGCATTCTTTTCTTCTCTGTTATCACGTTATGGATAAATTGAGAAGGGAAAGAAGACCCTTCCTTAGAATAATTGTGACCGTGGCATAATCACCACTATATTTATGCTTTCACCATCTACATCTTCTAATAAAAAGTCTTATAATGCTGGGCACAGTGGCTCATGCCTGTAATCCCAACACTTTGGGTGGCCAAGATGGGTGGATCACTTGGGGTCACGAGTGTGAAACCAGCTTGGCCAACATGGTGGAACCCTGTCTCTACTGAAAATACAAAAATTAGGCAGGCTTGGTGGCAGATGCCTACAGTCCCAGCTACTTGGGAGGCTGAGGCAGGAGGATTGCTTGAACCTGGGATGTGGAAGTTGCAGTGATCTGAGATGGCTCCATTGCACTCCAGCCTGGATGACAGTGCGAGACTCTTGTCTCAAGAATAGGAAAAAAAAAAAAAAGTCTTATAATAGCATAATTTCTATGGTATGTATGTAATAATGGTACTAATATCTACCAAAACCTCCACATATAGAAATGGGAATCTTTTTTTTTTTTTGACACGGAGTTTCGCTCTGTCGCCCAGGCTGGAGTGCAGTGGCCGGATCTCAGCTCACTGCAAGCTCCGCCTCCTGGGTTCACGCCATTCTCCTGCCTCAGCCTCCCGAGTAGCTGGGACTACAGACGCTCGCCAACTCACCCGGCTAGTTTTTTTGTATTTTTTTAGTAGAGACGGGGTTTCACCATGTTAGCCAGGATGGTCTCGATCTCCTGAGAAATGGGAATCTTATTTTTAAAATTATTTTAACTAATACCTTAATGACAGTACATCCATAAACTAGTTAATATTAGTAGGTGATTCTGACATGTATATAATATCTCATCATGCCCATTTACCATAGTGACACACTAATCAGACCTGCCTCAGATTTTATTGCTTGTTAGATATTAATGTCTGGGAGCATTTTCTCCATGATTTATTATGGTATTTTGAGAGCTGTTTTCATTTGGGAAATATGATTTCCATTTGTTTTCCTTTTAACTTGAATTTAAACTGAATTCCTATTTTTGGTTTTGATATAGTCTTTTTTCATTAATAAATTACCAGTGATTTTAATATTGTATTGTGCACACATGCACATGAATATTTTGCTATGTGTGAGTATATATTTGAAGAATGTTATTTTATGTTTGGGGAAAGAAGGGAGAGAGTAAGTTGCATTTTTTTCCTTTAGTTTTAATTTACACTCAGATGGATTATAACTTTTTTAGAATATTGCATTGATAACAGCATGGGAGTTAAAACTATAGCCAGGAATTGTGACTTTTCCACAGTCTTGGGCTCCTAACCAGAAGCTCAGTAAATGCATTTTGATTGACTGACTGGATGGCAATCAGACCTAGTGAATATAAGCTTATATTCAAGGTAAGATAGAAGAAAATTGACTTACTCAAGTTGAACAAGATAGAATACGTCAAAATAAGTCAGTAAAAATTTTCTAGTTCATTTATTGGGGGTAGACATGACCCTTAAAAATACTCTGTAAATGTAATGGAAGAGTTAAAGCAGCACTCACTGAATTCTGTAACATAGAATGGTGGCTTATGTGTGGGGTATGTGGATTCAGTTTTAATCTAACTAACAACATGTTAACTTTACTAGATATAAAAAAACAAAATACAGGGGGATAAAAATGCTGGAGAAACATAATCTTCTTGTGACAACAATTTATTTGGAAAAGAGATGACAAAATATGTCAAGACAATGCCCTGGCTTTCTTTATTAAATTTAGTAAATGAATTTGAAGGAAATCAAAACAACAGTTGTTTTCTATAACATTTCTTTCTGCAGATGTATAGACATTTATGGGATGACTATCTTTGAGGAAATATATATTACTTACATAGAGTTAATATTTTGGATATTATGTCCTTGTTGGAATTAGAAACTTTCAGTAATTTATATCCTTAAATAGATTTCTATCTTCTTTTTATTTCCAAGATTTTTGCTCACAAGTTTATTCCCAGTACGGAGACATCATTATGTTATAGAGGAGCTTTTTTGTGTGATAGCTCTTGGCAGCCATCCATCTCTAAGTAGGACATAACAGTGAAGCTTGTTAGAGGGGGAAAAGTGTAAAGTATTACCAAGCAGGCCCTGACAGACATTTAGACATCCACACAGACATTGCTGCTGCTTGATGGCCATCTTCCATTGTGAAAAATGTAGCTATTTAAAAAGGGAAAAGGTCACAATAACTTTACAGTGCTACACTCCTGATGTTTATGGTATGCACACATATTTTACACCTGATTCTTTCTCCAGTGACAGTATTTTTCTTATGTTTAATTTCAATGGTTTTATTTTTCTTTACTAACTTGCCACTCTCAGTTGTGCACTATATTTCAATCTTCTAAATGGATTCTCTATGTACATGTTGCACTTGGTAAAGCATTTAGAATTTGTGATGATCCACACCAGTTGTCTTGGGGGTATGCGTGGGAGAGAACATGGAATAGTAATGCAAAGTGGTAGGAGATCCTAAATCACAGCTCTCTGTGTTTTATTAATGCTTGTATTAGCAGTGATTTCACTTCAGCTGGGTATTGGGAGGATGATGGCCTGCAAGCATTTAGATGGAGCACACTGCCTGGGATTCTACCTAGGTAGATTAATCTTCAAAACAGTCAATCCTTAGGCCGTTAATGGAAAGTCTACATATGGGTTATTTCAAACATTCTATTAAAGCAGTCATTTGAAATGTGCCAATCATATATGTATGAAAATTTCAGAATACACAAAAAAAATTCTGTTCATCAGTAATGAGCTGCAGTCACTCTTTTGATAATCACATTTGTAAGCTAGACCCATTTGAAAGAAAGATCTCCAGTCTTAGTGTAAAAGTAATTTTCTCTATGAAATCACCCTTCCCCTTCACCTCTCTTTTTTAAATTTTAAGAAAGTAGGTGTATTCAACTGGGTTGTTTGATTTTAAGTGAAACTTAACTTCCAAAGACTGCAAAGTGGGAAAATCAACAATTTTTGACTTTCTATTTCAAGGGCAGCTGGAGTAAATTTTGTTCAATTTTTATCTAATTTGTTGTGACTACTTTTGACATTCACAAATTATGTCATTCACTTTGACATGCAGATAGGAAAATGAATAACTTTGGGATTCAGATGTGATGAGCTCCTCACAGGTGCTTAGACACGTTGCCTGCCATCTCCTCATTCCTCCTTTCCCTAGGAACAACAATATGATCTCTAAAAGAGATGTAGTTTTTCCACCAGCTTTTATAAAATCAGTCTTTCTCTTTCTGACCCTTTAAAGAACATTTGTTTCTTGGATAATTTTCCCCCCTTTAAGTTGTGTCTTCTTCCTTTTCTTAAAGCTGTGATCTGTTTACTTTTTTGTCACTGTAGTCTCTGATGACATTTTCTCAGGTAATTTATTTCCCCTTTAATATGGATCTTCTTCACTTTCTTAAATCTGTAGAATATTTTCTTTTATTATTGTCAGTGTCACGGATGACATTTTCATCTGATTCTTGACATATTCATTTTATAAAACATGGCTTTGTAAGGAGTTTTTTGGTCACTGACATTTTGGCAAACACTTGCCAGTGGCCACCAGAGAAGGTCAGTTAGACTCAGAGCAATGACATAAATTACACTGAAAGGCTTCTTCAAATACCTATGAATAGAGCTTGCAGTGGGAGCTAGGAGACTGAGGTCCTTTATGTTTTTGTTTTTGTTCCAAACTTTTATCATTGGGTCATTCACTATATAACCTTGCTAAACTTATTTAAGTTCTCTTTTATGCTTGGGGTAATGGGAACCCACCTTAGTGAAATGTTTAGAGGCTTAATCATGTTTCAAAAGCACCTTGAGCATGAATCATTAGTTCATTATTAGAATGGTGTCTTGGGTGGTACCATCAATCATCGATGCTTTATCACCATCTTAGCCTCATGGTTTTCTGCAAATTGACAGTGAAGGTCTTAAATCAAACTTTGTAAAGACACTAGCAAATTCTTGAAGGTTACTTTTTGCTTATGGTATGGTAGCACTGAAGTGTTCACAATTATCTGAAGAAAATAGGACAATTATAGTGTACACATACTATCTGTTTTCAGATTAAATGGACAAAGTGTATTGAAATTCATAATAGAGATTTAAAAAAAAAAACCACAGTGATCTCTACTTATATTTTATGCTGCCATAAAATAAGATCCCTTAGTATATAGCTATTTTATATTTTTATGAACTGCTTTTCATTTGGATTTTTCATCCAAACATATTTTAATGAGTTAAATTAAAAAATATATATTTTAACACTATCTGTACATACACATACACATACAGTCAAATGGATTAATAGGAGATTAAATGAAATTCAAAATATTCCAGGAAGCATACCTTTTAATTTCTAATTTCTAGCTCAGTTGAGAAAATGATCTAGTGACTGAAAATTAACTATTTACTTTGAGTGTTTATATTTAATTTTGAGCTTGATGTATTCCAGGCATCAAAGGATCTGATTGGAAATAGTGTCAAAGGTCGGCTAATTTAGCCTTCTGCCAACAAGCTCTTGGCTCTTTATCTGTTGCATATAGCTTGTTTTTTGTTTTTCATCTTTTTACCATGTTTTCTTCATATATCATCTGGGTCCATCCACTTTGTTAACATATCAAATCACACTCTATCTGATGCTCAAAATGCTTCTTACAACTACAAGATCAGCACTTTCTTAGAGTATTTTTAAAATCAGGTTATTCATTATTAGTTTTTTTAAAAAAGGCTATAACACATCATCTTAACTTTGGAACTTAGAAACGTCTGTGAGAAATTTTAAAAAACAGAAGTGTCTCCGTGGAGCATGTGTTTTGCAAGAGTAGAACAGGTAGGGCACTGTGGACTGCCAAAGGGCAAACTGCTAGAGGTAAGATACTGGCAGGTGCTGATTTTTCTTTGCTCGGGTCTTGCTCTATTTTTCCAGGCCCGTGCATGCAGGTTTATTAAAATGCTAATGCTGTTTATTCCATATTTATTGGCAGCTCTCTAGATTTGATTATTGATATATCTGAATTACAGTGGAATGCAACATCAAAGTCTCACTTGACTCTTTCCTTAGATATTTGATATATACCTCAATGTCAGATAGATCATATGTACTTTTTAATCTGTATGAAAGTGAAATGTTATAAGGGAACTGTCAACTGTTTGAAAATGAGCTTTTGGTGGGATAGTGAGGTGTCTCACATGCGCTTCCTCCTTAGGTTAGTATATTGTTTCACTCTCTGAAGAATAATCACATTTTCAATAACAAGCACTTAAGTATGTTTGTGGATTTCCTTTGTTCCCATTTTCTGTGCTTTGGTATTTCATATCTTGTACAAACTGACTAAAGTGTAGATTAATAAACTGCAGAGTAATCCAATTTGTGACTGGTAGTGGATGGAAGAGTTTTCATGTTCCTACATGCTCTTTTTGAAAATTTTAACCATAGACACTCAGAATTGTAAAGAACTCTCAAGCAGGACAACCCATCTAACACCTATATTTGCTTTTTTGAAACTGAGGCTCAAGGATAATCTGTGACCTGTCCAGATTCATGCAGCTAGTTAGTGATGAAGGTGAAGCCTGAATGCTGCTTTCCATTAATTTTGAGGCTGTTACATCCCACTATGCTCAGCTACTCCCTTGCCTTTCTTTATTAGTGATTTATTTGTCACCAACGTTTGTTTTCTTTCATGGTCTGGAATTGACTGTAGTCTCTATATTGTAGGCCCTTGTATTTCTTTTATGTTCCTTTGAATGGAAAATAGCATACACACAGTAGGTTTTTAGTAAATATTTTTTAAAAGAAAATCAAGACTACCTAAAATCCCACTATTCAGAGATTTCCAGTTTACATTTTGGTGATCATCTTTTCAGTTATGTGCATATCCATGTGTAACTTACCCATTTCCTTCTGTAATTACACTGTCTGTAATATTTTGCAGTTGGTGTCTGTCACTTAACTTCTTTTTGTTTTAATAAATACAGACCTATGTCACCATTTCTAATAGGTTAATGGTAAGATTTTAGCACAGTATATTTAACGAATCTCTTATTAATAGACATTCTGACTAGTTCCAATTTTTACTCCTATAAATAACTGTATGATAAACATTTTTATACCTATGTCTTTTTATATACTTTTTGTTGTCTCCTTAAGAATAATTTCATGAAATGGAATTTCTGTGTCTGTGTCTCTTTCTCCATACCTATGCCAATTGTGGATGCTGTCATCAACTATTTTGGAGCATTTAAAAATGGCTTTAAGGTTTAAGAACTGCCACTTGGAATAAATTATTTAGGCACAAGCATAATTTTCACTAAGGTGCAGAATACTGTAGTAGATACAAGCATCAGCTCTGGAGCCAGACCATCTGGATTTGAATCCTGGCTCTGCCACTTTCTACCTGCTTGTCATTGGGCAAGTTATTTAACCTCCCTGTTTCTCATCTGTAAAATAGAGACAGCAGTAGTACTTACTTCATAAACTTAATGTGTGATTTAAATGTCATTATACATGTGAAGTACTTAGAGTAGTTCCTGGCACATAGTTAACTACTTAATACATATCAGTTATAATAATGATAATTATTATTATTATCAGTCAGTGAGCATTTGATTTCTACCTACAATGATGTTGGAATGTGGAATTTGAAAAGAAATATGAGACATTGCCACCACAGTGTTCAAAAAAATACCTACAATATACTGGAGGAAATAAGACGTGCAGTAAATGAAAGTTGCATAATTAGGTTAAATAAAGCAGAACTACAGCCTAAGAAGAGGCTTGGACTAAGACATCGTTAATTACCAAATGAATGATATATTCATGAAATAGGGTCCTCTTTTAATACTTGGGAAGGCAGTAATTAAGTTTGTTTTACTAGTTTTTTATTCTAACAGGAACAAACTTTCTGCTTTAGAGTGATCATGTTTCTCACTTGGTGCACCACAGTCCTGGTTCATGTATGGCTTCATGTCATGGTTGGATAATACACTAATTATATGCTTATCCTATATCCTGTTGATATTTTCTTTCTGTCAGTGTCATTGTGATGTCAATTCTTGCTTTGGCTTGAGAACTATTTTGATTACTAAGGCATCTTTGTTCATTTGTTCTATTTTGGAGTAATTTTATAGTTTGGTTTAGAGGACAATCTTATTTTCAGGTGCTCAGGGAAAAGCTCATACTTGCCTATCATGTACTGCTTATAAATATCAGGAGATAAAATCTGGAAAAATAGTTTATTGCCAGGTTTTAGATGATCTAGCATGTTGCATTAAGATAACCAATAACGACTTTATTTTTCTGAAATTAAAGAGAGCAATATTTCAGGCAATTAGGTGGAAAGTTTTAAAACTATAAGTAAAACAAATCCAGTGTTTCTTAGACCTCTAACATATAATTTTGCACACAAGTTTGCATGTAATGCTGAACATATTTTGACCAATACGTAGTTCTCCATATCTTCAGTACAGATTTTAAAAAATGTTTTAATGTCCTGCATTGTTGACATCTGAGCCCATTTTCCTGTATTTGATTGTCAGTTGAACCTTCTTATCTTATTTCCTTGCCTTTGGTGTCACAATAATACATTTAAAGGATTGAGAGTTTAGTCTTTGAATTATGAATAAATGATAAGGAGAATATAAAGGAATAGAGGTTGACTCTCTGATGGGCCATGGCAAAAATGAATCATTTTAACCTCTTTCATTGTAACTGTCTAATTAGATATTATCAAATGTAGAGGAAAATGCTTGTCACATTTGAATTTATTATGTAGGAAATATGCTCTGAATCATAATGGTACTAGATGACTTTTTTCTGATGTAGTTAAGAATATTGTCATATAAGAGTTTGATCCAATACAATTTGTATTTTTTACATCATTTTTAATATGTTAGGCACTGTGCTTTGTACTGGTGATACATAGTTGAATCAGAAATGGGCTCTACTCTGAGAAATTAATAAGACCTATGGATGGCACCTAGGATTTCAGAAACCTCTGCACATCAATACAGAATAATACCGATAACCACTGACACTTTTGTAACACTGACTCTGACAGTTACTATTCCAAATGTTATATATATATTAAATTTCCGATTGCCCCGTGAAGTAATACTGTTATTGTGCCCAGTTTTCAAATGAGAGAACCAAGGCACAAGAGATTAAATAACTTGCCCAATGTTGTATAGGTAGAAAACAATTTTCTATCCCAAGTGAGCTATTTTGAGAAGCATTATTCACATGTCACTGTTTTGTGTCTTATAAACATTATGAGAAGTAGTTGCTTGTGCCATCCAATAATGAATATGTGGAAATTACTGAATATAATTTCATTCATTCATTTACCAGATTTTTATATTTTTGTTTGTTTTTTAGAGACAGAGTCTTGCTCTGTCACCCAGGTTGGAGTGCAGTGACAAAGCTCACTGTAACGTTGAACTTGTGGGCTCAAGCAATCCTCCTGCTTCAGTCTCCCGAGTAGCTGGGACTACAGGTGCACACCACCACCACACCTAGCTAATTTTTACGTTTTTTTATGGACATGGAGTCTTACTCAGGCTGGTCTCAAATACCTGGCCTCAAGCTGTCCTCCTGCCTCTGCTCCCAAAGTGCTAGGATTACAGGCATGAGTCACTGGACCCAGCCCCAGGTGTTTATTGAGCTCCTGCCTTGATCCAGCATTTGGAATAAAGCAGTGAGTAGAACATTCGGGTTTCCTACCTTCGTATAGTTTAAAATTTGACAGAATTTGCCACAGAATTTATAATTTAGCAATATTTGCCTCACAGAGTTTATAACTTAGCAATAATTGTGTAATGCTTTTGCCACTTTACATTTTCATAATTTGTTTACCCTTTTAACTCTGCTGAGCATGCTCTGAAACCTTATTTGCTGTTCCAATAATTAATGGTCTCCAATTTGCATATGTGGACAGTTTTTAATTACTATTTATTGTACTTTTCTGTAACCTAGATTTTTCACATGTTGTGCAATAAATTCCTTAACCTGTGTTTTATATGTCTAACATCATTGCTCTTGCTGATGAAAGATGGTCCCTGGTTCTCACTTAGGTTTTCTAACTTACTTTTAGGAACTACTAACAGGGATATAGTATTTAACTAAAATTTTCTATTGCAATCAAATTTCTTTATATATGTGGAGAAAATGAATATGCTTTTATTATCCTAATGAGAAAGTAATCCTGGACCCCGAGTTGATTCATTATTGCCCAGTGGTGTGAATGCCTGCTGGTTATTGCAGCTGATGAGGAAGGTCTAACCTCTGTGGAGATCTTGGGATGCAAATGGGTAGCAATTTGTGAAAAGAATCAGCTTACTGGTTGAGTTTGTGTCGGTTTTGTTTGTTTGTTTGTTTGTTTGCTTTGAGACGGAGTCTCCCTCTGTCACCCAGGCTGGAGTGCAGTGGCACGATCTCGGCTCGCTGCAACCTCCACCTCCCAGTTCAAGCAATTCTCCTGCCTTAGCCTCCTGAGTAGCTGGGACTACAGGTACACACTGCTACGATTAGCTAATTTTTTTTTTTTGTATTTTAGTAGAGGCAGGGTTTCACTGTATTGCTCAGGCTGGTATTGAACTCCTGAGCTCAGGCAATCTGCTCGCCTGGCCTCGCAAAGTGCTAGGATTACAGATGTGAGCCACTATGCCTGGCCGGGGTATGTATGTGTGTATGTATGTATGTATGTATGTATGTATTAATTATTCCCAACATGCCACAGTTTTTTCTCCAGGGACTGTCTTAACAGGCTACCATTTATGCATAATCTCAGATGTTGAAAAATAAATTATCTTCCCCTACCTCTCCTCCAGGAACCTAGTGTTTCCCAATGTGGAGGCTTAAAGGCTTGGGGACTAGATGACCTTCTCAGAGGTCCAAAAAAAGGGTGAAGAAAAGTGTTCTTGTTCTCAGCAAGGAAAATGGCTCCCTTCATAGCTTCAGCCGTAAATCCTCTGGGTTGATGGCAGCTAACTTTCCAACAAGGCCCTTGTCAAGACTCTTACCTCCCCACAGAATTATGTGGGCCCACAAAAGGTGCATGTGCATGGACCACAGTTTGGTGTTTTAAATCATTATTATTTTTAGATCTTTAAGAGTAAACTTCTGTCTTCTCTAGTCCTTTCTCTAACTGTCCTAAATAATAGCTGAATTCACTTTTTGACTTTCAACCCTCTTTTTAGGTCTAGTTTTTGTCCTCAGGATGGCTGCCTCTAGTATATGAAAAGGGCTTTCCTATAGAATTTTTGTCTGTAGTTCAGATATTCAACTAAACATAGGACGTAATTTATGAAAAACTATTTTTCTTATTGGTTGTTCATTTTGCACCAGTAGAATGCCAACCCAATTTCACATGATATTCTCAAAGCTACTAACTGAGAACTTTCTTCTTCTTCTCTTTGTTTCACAAGAAAGTAGTGGTTTGTCTAATTACTATACTGTAGTTACAATTACAGAGAAAAGGTCACTCTAGTCATTGCCAATTAAAGTAGGAAAATGCTACATTTATAACCACTAAGAGCCATTATGTCAATTTAATGCTGTTCATCAGCGTGTAACCCGTTTTCTAAGACATATAAATCTAATCGTGGTATTATAATACACTCACCCTATTAAAGGCCTTTGTGCTGCAGAGAAGAGATTATTGCAAGCAACCTATATTAACTGTATATCTTTTCATTTGACTTATCATAAATTTTAAGATCTGGGTATTGTAAAACCTGGCCAACATGAGTACAAATAGGTCCTTCAAATCACTGGTTAGCCCTTTTATTTTTAGGTATTTGACAAAGCAAAGTAACCTGTTGAGATTAAGGTTTTTCTGATTTTTTTTTTGACAGGGATATACTATATAATCATGCATTGTATACTATTGCAATCATGTTTCTTTTTATATATAGGGAAAGTGTATACATTTTTACTCTCCTAATGAGAAAATAATCCTGGGATCTAAGTTGATTTATCATTGCTATTTCTGCTTTTATATCTTCATGTAGTATTTAAGGGATTTTAGCTCATAAAAGACATCGTGGATTTCGTACAAGTTAAGAAAATATACAAATGAAATATTTTCATTAATTTCACCTATTATTTAAAGTCTATCTGAACACTTTTGAATGTATCTTTACACAATGTTTTAGTCTATTCAGGCTGCTATAACAAAATGCCATAAACTGTCTTATAAATGACAAAAATTTGTATCTTACATTTCTGGAGGCTTGGAAGTTAAAATCAGAGTGCCAGCATTGTTGAGGTCTGGTGAGGACCCACCTTCTGATTCATAGATGGCACCTTCTCACTAAGTCCTCACATAGTAGAGGAAGGAGCTACCTCTTTGGGGCCTCTTTGATACGGGAGTGAATTCCATTCAGAAGGACGCTGCCTCTGACCAATCACTTCCCAAAGGCCCCATTACCCAATATCATCACCTTGGTGGTTAATGTTTCAAAATATGAGTTTTCAGGGAACATGGACATTCAGAGCATAGGATATGCTATGCAGGATGTATCACATATCAGCATATTATTACAGATCTGAAAGGTTGTCTTCCTAAATTGTTTTTGCTGTAGGATTTTTACAGATCAAATTTCATTGTGTTTTGAAGTAAAAAAGCGAAAGGAAAGTTGTTTGGCTTAGATTTTTGAGGGATATGAGAAAATACCTACATCTTGATACTGAATTGTAGATTTCTCTGTTCAGAGTAACTGTCTGTGTTAATAAGGTCAAGGACATTCTGATGTTTATTCTCTGATACCCTTATAAATCTAAAAGATTGCATTACTAATTGAAATACTACCACTCACTTGTCAGAAACGTGTATATTATACTGGTTCCCTTTTCCTTGTTCCAGTGAGATTCCAAGTGTATCTTCCACTTTTTGAAACTCTCCATAGCTGTATTTATCTCTTCTGGTATCTTCTACACCCCAGAGAAAAGACTCATCAAGAAAAAAGACTCATCAAGGCTTTCTTTTATTGTTTTGGCTTCCAGATGCTATTGTCTTAAATTCCCTACTCTGAGTATTTCATGGTTGATTACCTTAAACTTCCTACTGAGCCTAGTTTGCTGTAATTAAAACTGGAGTTGAGACATTCCACTTATCTGCATAATCAGAGACTATTATCCTGACTCTCTAGAAATCAAATTTTGGATTGACTTGATTTTAGGATCTTTAATCCTTGGTCTGTATGTCACCAGAATAGTGCCTCGCCCAACTCTTTCTGCCCCAGACTCTCTTTTTTTTAAAATCTTTAAATAATGCCAACCTTTACCTCCCTTCACCCTGGGCACATGGATGCACATGTGCAAACGTGGGCACACGCACACACACACAGACACACACACACACAGACACACACACACACACACACCCCACTGTCACTGCTTTACAGTTATAGTTTTATTTGTGGAAATTTAATATCTTTAAAGTATTTTAAGACATAGTACTTCCTATTTGCTTAAGCCCCTTTTTTGAGGTTTTATTTTTCTTATTAAAATTTCTAAATACTTCATGCTAAATTTAGTTTTATGTATCTAATAATTTTTTGGCTATTGTGAATTATATTGGTTCAGTGTTTTCTAATTGGTTGTTGTTGGTAAATGAGAATATACTTTTTGTACATTTTAATATACCTATGGATGCTAATTTTATAATTGATCATCTTTTTGGACTTAATTTTAATAGTTTTATAGATGAGTTTTAATAGTTTTATAGATGAGTCTCTTGAATTCGAAAGTAGACAGTTACATCATCTGAAAATAAGGATAAATTTGCCCAGTCTTCCTAGGATTTTTACCTTTTATTTCCTTTATATACCTGATTGTATGTTCTAGATATTCAAGAGGCAAGTTTTGTAAGTAAAGTTTAGTTATTTACATCGACTTCTTGCTTTTTCTGTGAACTTTCCATCTTTGCTTTTTCTTCTCTATTTTTTAAGCAGATACATTAAATGAAATAAAATGGCAATAAGTATTAATGGAAAGTTACCATTGTCTGGGAAATTAGGGTTGAAAGGTGGTATGTAGATATAATTGATGCATTCATTCTGCTTAACACTGAACTTTTAAAAAGCTAAACTGGGTTACATTTTTGGTTTTAATTTCTACCAAGTAAATATTAGTGGTTCTCAGATTTTTCAAATATTTTCTTTTTTAAAATGTTTATATTTCTTAAAATATGGCTCTTCTCAGATAGTACCATTATATTAATTTATTTTGCATACAATATGCTAAATGTAATAATTTACCTACAGATTTTAGTTTTAGTTCTTTTTTTAAAGAAAAATCAAAGTTGAATTAACTGTTATTGAGTCTTCATAGACTGTTTCTAAAACTGTTCACAGAATACAGCAAACATGATCTTTGAAATAAAAAAGTTTTATTTGTGAGTTTTCCTATATTTTCTCTTTAAAAAGCGAACCTTCCTGTAAGAGATACCGTGACATGTTTTCATGACTAGATCTATATGAAATAATGTAACTTAGTAGTGATTTAGAATTTTAGAACATTTGTTCACAGAATGTGTATTAATACTCCTGAGTTGTCAAAGGAAATGAATTATTTGCAATGGAAAAGTCTTTTGGAAAGAAACCTTTCCCCTTTCATTTATTTATTTAATTTTTTTCTCTAATTATGTCACATTTGTATGTTGTCCCTAGCCTAGTTTTTTTTTTTTTTTTTTTTTTTCCAGTTTGTTCAGTGCCATAGATAGGAGTGCATGAACTGGAAAATTGAATACTAGATGATGCATAATATCAGATGGTAGGTATTTGCATATCTAAGAGCTAGATCTAACTCTTGTGTTTTGTTTCATTGTGTAAAATAGATTTATTGAAATTCTTACTTTTAAACATGGAAAATATAGATTATTTAAAGAATGATTAGAAATAAAGTTATATAATGTAATTTTGAAAGATTGTTAGTTTAGTCCTTCATATAACTAATTGTCTTGGCCCTCACAAATTTAATTGTTTTAATTTTTCTGGTGTCTGTTTGCCATGCAAATGTGCTAACATATTTGCATTAGAAGCAAATTATTATTTTTGGAACTTCAGATTAGAGCAGGAGTTTAATTGCTCCTATTAATTTTTTGTTTTGTTTTTTATTTGTATCTAAAACTAAAAATATATTTCAAGAAATAGCAATTTTAGATAGAGTCATAAAATGATTCCTAAAACTTGCTTTTATGAAAGAAGATGAAAACTCATTTATACCAAATATTTTTGTAACAACACATTTATAATTTCTTTAAGGAAAAAGTAAAACCAATTAGGGATTGATTCCTAATAGGATGCTAAAATTTCAACAAGCTTTGATACTTTCTCTACTCCAGGAAATTTTAACTCTCAACATTGTAAAAAAGACAACTTAAAAAAAAAAAAATTCAGTATAATATGTCTAAGATATATAAATAGGATTATGTAGTTACAATCCATATTACTGTACATGTTTCCAGAAATTATTTACTGATATCAAATATATTGATTTTTTTCCTACATTGAGAATATACAATTTACATTTCATAGAGAATTTTGTCGTCTCAATTAATTTTATGAACTCAAGTATATATATATTGAACACCTAATATATTCTGACACTGTGGTAGGTGCTGGACACAAAAAAGTAAATAAATAATGTGATCTCTTATTGTAAGTATGAACCAATAACTAAAGCATGATCTGATGTCTATTGTAATAGAAATCATGAGAAGCAAAATTAGAAATAAGAATAATTCCTTTTTAGGGTTATAGCAAATATTCTTCCCAAGTTTTAATAAGTTTGTGGTGGATAAGGCTGTCCTCAACTAATCTGAACTGTTTATAGACTGCTTCTGTAAAATTAAAATTAAAGTTACATTTTAGTGTCTTTTTTTCCAGCAAAAGGTAGCCTTTTTATTTATAGTACTCTAATTTTCCAGGCAGCGTATGAGAATTACATAATTTTGGTATGCTATAAATTAAATTTTAAAAGCAAAATGCAGAGAAAGATAATAATTAAAATTGAAAATAACCCCAGGACATAAAGTGTTTATTGCAAGATGAATTCCTTAAGAAATTTTTCTTTTATTTTTTGTTCTAAATCATAATTTATTCTAGGACTAATTTATATCTGAACTCTGATGACATTTTAGGTGTTTACAGAAAAATTTTTCTTTTTATTTTTTGTTCTAAATCATAATTTATTCTAGGACTAATTTATATCTGAACTCTGATGGCATTTTAGGTGTTTACAGAAAATCAGTTTATGGACTAGGAGCTAGAGAAATTAGGAAGGCACACTTGTAAGTTCATCAGAAATCAAAATAAATTCTTATTAAGCATTTCAAGGGTCTGCTAGTCAAAATGTTACTCATTGTTCAAAGTCACAGAGTTTTTCCCCTCCTAGCTACTTGGGGATTAATTGTAGAGACCAGAGCTAAAGAAAAAAATTTTTGAGACAAGTCTTGCTCTGTCGCCCAGGCTGGAATGCAGTGGTGTGATCTCAGCTCACTACAACCTCCACCTCCTGGGTTCCATTGATTCTCCTGCCTCAGCCTCCTGAGTAGCTGGGATTACAGGCGCGTGCCACCACGCCTGGCTAATTCTTGTATTTTTAGTAGAGATGGAGTTTCACCATGTTGGTCAGGCTGGTCTCAAACTCCAGACCTTGTGATCTGCCCGCCTCAGCCTCCCAAAGTGCTGGAATTACAGACATGAGCCACCGCGCCCAGTCTAAAATGTATATTAATCTCTCGTTGGAAACCACAAACAGCTGTAAGAACCTGCTTTATGTATTATAATATCTCAGTTTTTTCTGTCTGAGACACTTCACCTGAGGTTTAAATTATGTATGTATACTGTATTTGAGTTTATATATGTTTAGTTTGTTTCCCTACTTGGTTATAAAAGATTTAATCAGCTTACCATGAATATTAGTTTTATTAAATTAATTTTACTGGTACCTAGTTAGAGGAAAGTGGCAAATTAGGTTGTTTTTTCTTATTAAGTCTGAAGGGTGGCCTGATTTCTTGTTAATCTCTAATCTGTTGCTTCTTATGGAAATCCACAGTTTCTTGAGACTTCGTTTTTTACTACTTGCTTTCAGAGCAGTCTGTATGAATTAGGCCCTTCCTGATTTCTCTGGTGATCATTGGTGTGTTCAGGGGTAATGGTTGGCTGGGTCTCCTTCATGCTTCCTCTTTTCACCCTTTTCATTCATCTTTTTAAAAATATTTTTTGTCCCCTTTTTTCATGTCTTATTTTTTTCAGCTGTGATCCTTTCCACACAGTTTTCTGTTTTTCCTCCTCTGAATTTACATATCTCTATTTTCTGTAATATCCCTTTCTCTCCTCTCTCTCTCTCTCTTTGATTCTCCCATTTTGAAGATAATCTTGTTCTCCACCATCCAAATTCAATGTTTGCTGTTTGGTGGAATGTGGAGCACAGTTGAGTAAAGTAATCCACCATTTACCTGATGTCCCGGTTAGCAGATTTGAGGATCGGGCTCATTTGGGCTATTTGTTGACAGATTTGGGGAACTCTCGTTTGGGCCATGTGAGAGTTCCTGTATAGCCACAAGAAAGAAACACTGCCTACAAGAAGGAAATTGTACAGGTTAATTGGGCCCTGGATACCTAGTTGGTTCATAGATACAGGTATAAAGGGTGTTTGAGCATTTTGGATGTTTTAAAAAACAGTTTTTAAACACAGTTTTACACAATAATTAATCATCTATAACCAGTCCTGACAACAGTGTAGAGTGTTCTCATGGATTGAACCCTGATTCAGAGGATGGTTCTGACTTTAAATGAAGCTCTATGTTCAAGAAGGCAAGTTGGCCCAACCTTGATATTTTTTAAATGAAATTTCCTTACTCTCAGTCACAGACGTAATTGTCCATGGACCAAGTGCTGATCACGGAACTGTGGGGTTACCACCAAGTAGATCAACAACATGTAGTCTGGTCTCTACAATAAAACTTTATCTTAAATTCTTATTTTCTCATTACTTATACCTTTTAAGTCTTTTTCACAAATATTTAATATCAGGTTTATTGAGCCTACCAGCCCTGCAAAGTATATGGAACAAATTATATCATTAAATTAAGTGGAAAAACTAAATTCAAAGAAGTAGCTTATCCAGTGTTATCCTGCTAGTTGGTAAATTCACTTCAGTGCCATGTGTCATAATGCTTCCTAGTTGAGTAGTAGTTTCCAAATAGTGAAATAGGAATTTTTAATTTAGATCCGTATTTCAAGATTCAGTTTATATGCTACCATATCAGGATTGCCAGATAAATTATAGACTGCTGTATTAGTGTGTTCTTACACTGCTAATAAAGACATACCTAAGACGGGATAATTTATAAAGAAAGAGGTTTAATTGACTCACAGTTCCACATGGCTGGGGAGGCCTCACAATCATGGTGGAAGGCAAAGGAGGACCAAATTCACACCTTACATGGCAGCAGAGAAGGAGAGAACACGTGCTGGGGAACTCCCCTTTATAAAACCATCAGATCTCCTGAGACTTATTCACTGTCATGAGAACAACATAGGAAAGACTTGACCTCATGATTCAGTTACCTCCCACCAGGTCCCTCCCACAACACATGGGAATTAGGGGAGCTACAATTCTAGATGTGGGTGGCAACACAGCCAAACCATATAAGATGCCCAGTTAAATCTGAATTTTACATAAACAAGAATTACTTTCTAGGCCAGGTGCAGTGGCTCACACCTGTAATCCCATCACTTTGGGAGGCTGAGGCAGGCGGATCACTTGAGGCCAGGAGTTCAAGACCAGCCTGGCCAACATAGTGAAACCCCATCTTCACTAAAAATAAAAAAAGTATTTGGGCATGGTGGCACATTCCTCTAGTCCCAGCTACTCAGGAGACTGAGGCAGGAGAATCGCTTGAATCGCTAGAGGTTGCAGTGAGCATAGATCGCGCCACTGCACTCCAGCTTGGGCCACAGGGTGAGACTTTGTCTCAAAACAAAATACTTTTTAGTATATCTCATGCAATGTTTGCATTTTTATTTACTAAATATGGTAATCCTGTATCACTTCCAGGGGTCCTTTTCTAATTTTCATGCCTCTCAACAGAAGGATACATGATACTCCCTGAATTCCAGGGTATTTTTTCTCTCTATGGTACTCTGTATTTCACTTTACTTTTTGTAAAACTGACTCTTCATTTTTATGAGACTGAAAGCTCCATGTAGTAGAGGCATTTAGTTTTAAGCATCTTGATGCTGTATCAGCTGACAGACTGAATTCTTAAATCCAGTACCCTGCTGAATCATACTGGAGCCCACACCAAAAATATAAAAGAAAGTGTGCCTCTATATACACTTATCAGAATATCCCCTCGTATTTTGTACCAAATGAAAAAAGTTAATAAAAGCTCTACAATAAAAAAAAAGTGACTATATGGAAAGATCCACAATGCCCAACCTGTTGGACACCGTTGTGTCCTTCCAAGTGGGGGACTCCACCAGTTGAGTAGAAATAACTATTCCCATTGCATAATGGTGGAGGATTATCAAACAAGAGCAGCGTTAGTTTAAAATGTTGATATTTTGTCCGTCATATTGCATTAATTTTTATCTTTAAAAATATTGCACTAAATTACTGTCTTGACTTTTGAGTGTTTTGGTACCCCCTTAAATTTTTTGCTTCTAGTTAAATCTTTTGGGAGAATGCATGGAGTTATTTCATTTTATTATCTACCTAATGTTTTTATATCTAAGTCACCTATGTCTTCAGGTTCGCAGGTGATTCAAAATCTTGAGGACTCATTGAGTTCTTTTTTTTATAAATAAAGAAACTGACCACAATGGCAAAGTTGAGACCACAATTTCTTACTCGCTGTGATTTCTGCTGGCCATTCAGGCTTTCCTGTGGAAGAATGAATCATTTAACTCAAGCATTCTTTTTGCCTTTGATATCAGAGTTCTTAAGAATAAAGAATGTCATTGGAGCATATTGTGTTCATTTTATTGAAACCATTAATGCATGTTGATCATCCCAAGATCACTTCCTTTGATTATCTGCCAGATTTTTCAGAGGTAAAAATGTAAATGGAAACACAGATGTCCTTATATAAATTGCCTTTCCATTTTGTATAATAGAAAGATTATTTTTTATTTTTATGGGTAACATTTGACCTTGGTCAGTTACTTTCTCAAAAAGTTCCACTATTGTAATTATCTGTCTTAATAAAGTTTCTTGTGGATGTCTACAGATAGCTATGCTCTGCCTTGAATTGCCCACTTGACTTCTGATTTGAGAATTAAGATTTTAATAGAAACCTTATCTCACCTTCCTATGTAGTTTGCTTCATTAGAGCTGATAAAGTAAGATCCACAGCAAATACAGAACACTGGAGATGTGACAGACAACCTGGTAAAACTCTTTTATGAGGCAGGTTAGGAGTTTGATTGACAGATTGTCCTATAATTTTGTGAAGCAAAAATAATTTTCTTATTAACCAACGAGTCCAATAGGCTCAAATGTGATGGGTTTAGTTTAGTTCTGCTTGTATTTGGATGACTTTTTTCTTTATTTCTTTTTATAGAATGTAAGGCAAGCAGATATACCAGAGTTTGTCCTATAGAAGCCATGAAGCAAGTATTATGGAAAATACTATATTTGAAACTCTAATTCAGAGAAAGTTCAGAAGATTTAGGGAAAAAAAGAGACTCTTTGCACTGAGGACTTCAGCCGACTGTTATTCTAAAACTATAGGCCTCACAAAAGAACCTAAGGTACCATTACTTAAGTAAGCATTCTGAGAAAGACAGACTCGTTAATGTAACAACCAAAAGGAATGAGAGACCCACACAAAACTAAGGTTATCAGATTCATCTTGATGAAATGACTGTGTGGAAAACTGTGGAAAAGATAATTTTGTAGTCTCAAAATATTAGCACACTAATATTATTAGTTACGTAGGGCAAAGGTACCTTTACAATAGAGAAATCCAGCAGATAGCACCTTAATCAGGTGATCAAATATCACCACCAATAATGTGGGAAATGGTTATTATGTGCCTTCATTTGTGATCCTGCAATCCTGTGGGAAGTACAGCACCTCTTACAGTATTCTTGCCAAAAAAAGGTTTAACTGAATTTAATCACAAGGAAGCAATCAGACAAATCAAGATTATGGATGTCTCACAAGACAACTGATACAGACTCTTCAAAACTGTCATTGTGATGAAGCACAAGAGCAAAAGTTAAAGGAAAATGACAATTAAATGTGTTGTATGATCCCTTGTTGGATCTTGGATTGAAAGAAATCTATTAAGAACGTGATTAGGGGCCAGGCATGGTGGCTCATGCCTATAATCCCAACACTTTGGGAGGCCAGAGCCAGAGGATTACTTGAGCTCAGGAGTTTGAGATCAGCCTGGGTACCATAGGGAGACCCTATCTCTACAAAAAATAAAAAGTTAGCCAGGTGTGGTGGTGTGTACCTGTGGTCCTAACTACTGGGGTGGCTGAGGTGGAAGGATCACTTGGGCCTGAGAGGTTGAAGCTGCAGTATGATTGCGACAAGTAGAGATAGATTGTATCTGAGAAAAAAAAGATTATATCAAAATTAAATTTCTTGGGTATGATAATGATAATGTGATTTAATAGGAGACTCTCCTAGTACTTAGGAGATGCATGCTGAATACTTAGGGGTAACATGTTACGATGTTTGAAATTTACTTTCAAATGAATTTGCAAAGCAGAAGGTATGTTGAGAGAAAGCAGTGAAGCAAATGTGGTGAAATGTTAGCAATTGATAAATCTGAGTTAAACATTCATAGGTGTACATTCTACTCTTTCTTCTTTTAGTATGTTTGGAAATTTTAGTATGTTTTAAAAACATCAGGCTTTTAACCACATATATGATGGAAAGTTAAGGGGCCTAGAAACAGGAGAAGTCTCTCAAGAATTCTCTGCTGTCAGCTTTTGTTCTCTTATGTGTTGGACTTAAGAGCAGAAAAATAAGGTAAAGAGGAATATTTTAAAAACTTAAGCCATATGATATGTAAGAAAACACAGAGAGAACATGGACTATCTTAAAGTTAGGGGTTTTTTTTTCCATTCATAGTAAATTAATGGATAATTAACTTGGACTTCATAATGAGAAGATTTGAATATGACTTACTGAAAGTACCGAGGTTGGTATGTAATGTAAGTTGGTTGAGATAGCAGAAGAGGCTTCATAATGCCCAACTGAAGCCACTGTACAGACTGTCCAAAGAGACTCATGTGTCAAGGGTAGTTAAAATAAAAGAAGCCAGAACTAGAGCCTGGCTCTTTCATGCTTAACACATGTGTAACACACTTCAAAGTGAGACTGTGGAAGCTTAAATGTGAGCTCTACTTAGGAGGTGATGAGAAATGAGAGTAATGAGAAACTGAGCAGTCAGAAACTATCTTTGAAGGAAATAATTTGTAGCTAAAATATTCTTCAAATGACAGACAATTTCTCTAAATGTATGTAATGATAAATTTTAGTTTTAAAAATTAAATAAATTAACAGATTTTTCTCCTTACATAATTAAGGCTTTTTAAAAATTGAATGTTTACTTTGAAGGATACAAGAAAGATAAATCTGATATAGAGCCCACCCTTAAGGAATTTATATTGTTGAATTATAATATATATGTCTATAAATCATTGTCATCCTATAAGAGACACTGTGTACATTCCACAGAACAGTGGTGGAAAGAGAACAGGCTTTAGAGTCATGTAATTAGAACCTGTCATTTGCCATGTGCTTTGTAACCTTGACAAAATAACTTGTCTTGCATTTATTGTTAGCAAAGCAAGGAGCCTCTGTTTTGCTTGAGTCATGAGGAGTCATAATGTCTTACATAACACAGGACTGATGTGTAGTTAACATCTAAGAGATTATAAACATGATAATATTAATGATATTGTTGTGACATACTTTTATATAGTTCAGCATTCTGTATTTTTTCCAGAACCTGTAGCATGAACTGCCACTTAGTGGCAGCCATCAGAATTACATATGCTACTGTAGAGGATGAAATCACTTGGCCTGATGTGTCCTGTGAGACCACCCTGAGATATTAATCTGTAATCTTTGGATGTGGATATTCAATTATTCAGTCTTCCTCACCATACTCTTAGCCTGGCACATTTTAGCATAGATTTTGTCACCTGTGTAATTCTGTATAATTACATTTTGCCTATTTTTGTTTCTTTATGTAGATGAAATCATACTGTGTGTATTCCTCCATGACTTCCTCCTTCTGTTTGATAAAAGATAAACTGAGGCACGTTAAAATTTTAGAGGATTTATTTGGACAGACAGTGATTCATGAACCAAGCAGTTCTAGACAATAGATGGTTTGGGGCTGGGCTAAAGGGACCCGAGGGGAAGATTTTTATAGGGCAAATGCGGAAGGAAGGCAAACGAAATATTTGATTGGTTAAAGTGGAGCCCTAGCCTTATTTGGATCATCTCAGTGGAAAGTGTCAGTGGAATATCAGGATTCGCTGGCACTTATTTTTCCTTTGTTTAGCAGTTATATACACTCTTATTATCTGGTATTTTAATGATTACACTCACTATTGTAATATACATATTTAACAAAGTATATAGGTGATCAATATGTACTCTTTTGTCAGACTTCTCCCTTCCCTAGTGGACATAATTGTTTCATACAATCGATGTTTACAACTACCCATATATATACAAGTGTTTTTGCTTGCATCTCTGTCCTTCCATGTGAGATAATTTTCCTTCCTTCTCCATTGTGTTCTTTAGAATTTTCTTTAATGAGAGGCCCTTTTCAGTTTTTTTCCTTTGCGTATTTTTTTTTTATTCTTTGGGAAGATAGTTTGGCTGAATATTAAATTCTACATTATGATTTATTTTTTTTCAGCTCATTGAAGATATGATTTTGCTGTTTCCTGGTACTCTTTCTTGCTGTTAAGAGGCCATTATAAATCTAATTAACATTCTTTCATAGGTGATCAGCCTTTATTTTTTGCCAGGTTTTAATATCTCCTCTCTGTCTTTGGTATCATGTAGATTTATAATGAGACATTGAAGTGTTTATTTTTTATTTATTATACTTTTAATTGAGCTCCTTAAATTTGAGGATTGGTGTTCATTTCTCAACATTCTTAGCCAGTATCTCTGCAAATTTTTACTTTCTCATATGCCGATGTGTTCTTGTGGAATTCTGATTACATATGTGTCATTTCCCTCTACATATATTCTACTTAATATCTTGTAACCTGTCTTTCATTTTATTTTATTATTTCAGACAGGATCTCATTGTGTTGCCCAGGCTGGTCTAGAACTCTTAACCTCAAGTGATCCTCTCACCACCTCTGCCTCCCAAAGTGCTGGGACTATAGGCATGAGCTACCGTGCCTGGCCCATGTTTTACATTTTTGATGAAAGGTCATCAAAATTTGCCAATTTCGTCTAAACACAGTAGTTTCCATTGACTGTAAGAGGTGGGAGAGAGGAGATAGCAAAGGAGAGACAGAGAAAGATGTTGTTGCCTCAGCTTTTGTTTTTTCTGCTTCTACTTTATGCTGAATGTTGGAAGACTGAGTTCTTGCTGCTTGCTATGGTCTGAATGTTGTTGTCCTGCCAAAAGTCACAAGTTGAAATTGAATACCCACTGTGATAGTATTAAGAGGTAGAGATTTTTGGAAAGTGATTACAGTGATGAGGGCAGAGTGACCTTTTAAAAGAGGTTGAAGTGAATGCGCCTGTCCCCTTCTGCCATGTGAGGATGCAACAGCAAGGCACCTTCTATGAAGCAGAGAGAGCACCTTTATCAGATGCTAGTTTCTTGATCTTGTACTTCTCAGCCTCCAGAACTGCGAGAAATAAGTTTCTATTTCTTATGAATTACCCAGTCTAAGGTATTTTGCTATAACAGCAGGAACAGACTAAAACACTGCTCTTCTGGCCTGTGCTAGATAAGGTTTCACAGATCCCTTTTTGCTGAAACCTGTCTGGGGGGTCCCTCGCCTACGATTCTAGTGTCCCCACCCCCAGGATACAGCTTCTCTGAATGTTTCTCTCTTCCTCTGTGTGGAAACTTTAGATAGTTTCTGACATGAGAGAAATGACTGACTGTCCAGGAGTCTTCTAGATCTTTGAGTGATGGCATAAGTTATGTAGCTTTAGTCCTTAATGTTTAAAAACCCATTTATTATAACTCAAAAGCCTGGGTAGGGTTTATAAAACTCAAAGAAGGATTTGATTCTTATTTTATCAGGATCACTTCTCTGAGGTTGTGAGGTAGACTTTCGTGGACATTTTGGGGGAAGACGATATGGCATTCCAAGAACTGAGCTGGGAGGGCGAACCCCTGTTAGTATATCCTACTATAGTGATAGTGAAAAAGAAAGTACCACTAGAATTACCATGGAGCCCATGAATCAAATTGATTCGAATTTGGGGATTTGTATTTACTTTTATTTTGTACCAGAGTGGTGAAAATTAATACATATTCTAAGATCCTGGTTCAGCTTTGGTGATGAGTCTTAGTATCTTCTGATTACCACTGCTATCTTGTGCATTTCTCTCTCATTGTTGATAGTGATTGTCTCTATATTGTAATGAATTATTATTATTTAGGTAACCAAAAATTTAGTGCTATATTTTGTAAGTAAAGTGGTTCCTTTGCTGCCCTTTAAAAATGTCCTTTGGGAAATGACCTAGCCACTTAATGTTCTGATTTCAAATAACTCTTCAAAACTGACCTCACTGTTGTTTAGAATAATTCCCACTATCTGATAAGTCATTTTCTTTATTTGTAGAACTGAGACTAAAAATGTAACCTGTTTCATATCCTTGACTTCCCCATAGTAAACATTGTAAGACACTTTTTAACATTTATGTGTTAGTAAATGAAAGTAAGTGGGAGAAGGAAGGAAATTGGCCAGTTAATACTGTTTAATGAGGGAAATTATTAAGTAAGTTGGTTTGGTGGGGAGATAAAATGTAACATGTCTTTACCTATCTGGCATTGGATTTTATGAACTTTAGAGTTCTGTCTGATTCTAGCAGTTCTGAGAGAGAAGAAATCTGTGTTGCTTTTGTCCTTGAGGAATACAGTTCTGCTTGTTACTATGTGATCTCTACTGATTTACTTTTATTAAATTCACTGTTTTGTTTTTGATGTATTTTTCCTACAAGTACTTCCTTACTTGTAATGACAGAAGTAGAAAATTATCTGACCAGTAACCTTCATGCATTTTTAAAATCTATATTGTATTCCTCAATCCATCATTGGCAAGTGCTATAAACTAGAATATATCAAAGTATATGGAAAATTCAGTCCTAATTTACTATTTTCTTAAAAATTTTTGTGAAACTCTGATAGTGAAGCAACTGTTTTCTCTACTTAATGCCATTTTTTCTTGGTTCTAGCAGGTTTGGATTGAAAATGCATAATCCTAAAACAATGTGTTTAAAATGTTATTATGCTTCTCTATCACATTTGCATTTTTAAATATAGAAAAGTTAGCAAAATTATCAGTCTGTAAGTCTAACTAAATTACTTGAATATTAAACATGTTTATTTTCAATTTATATGGAGATTCAGAGTCATGAGCTCTATTTTACTGGTTCCTCCAGGTAAAATAGGCCAACTAAAAGATTTTGTCAGTTTCATTCCTATTATGATTTAATTTAGTTGGAGAATTTCAGTAGATTATATGTGTTAAAGAAATTTCTGATAAGAAAAAGTATGCAAAATCTATTAGACATACTGTATGCGGATGTTTATGAAATAGTTTAAAATATCGACAGTACAGAATTACTAGGTACGGTTTTTTGCCTACAGCAGTTGACTATCAAATGATTAGAAATGTTGGAACACTTGGTATATCTTTGAAAAAAAAATCTGCAGAAGTCAGTATCTACCCTTGGCAAGTAGCCAAATCCATGTATTATAGCATTTTAATATAATTTTGTTTTTAAATCAGATTTTTAAATATTTTTAGCTGTGGGAAATTGCTTTCTCCAGTTGACACATGATTAAATGAGGGCTTTTTCATGTTAGAAATAATTCCAGTGTATTTATATTGGTCCATGAGAATACCTAAATTCAGCCCAAATAATTTACCATTTATCATATCATTTTGGGTTCACATAGAATTAGTTTTCTAAGCACCTTTTAAGAATTACTTTCCCTAATAGCATGTGCATTAACTCCTTGAGGGCATTAGAGTATGACCTGGAAGGAAACAGTCTTCTCCTTGGTTTGAGAAACGGTTCAAATAGAAAACCTCTTTTTAAGTTAAGATTCTTTTTAATTTGGTCTAAGTGTGTTAGAAATACCAAAGAATTATGGAACCAAAGTAAGGTTTCCAGGGGTATCACCCTTCCTTGGTTCTGCCATCATCATATAAATGTGAGTTGCTATTGTATTTTTTAAAAGCTGCAGATAAGGATATGCTATGATATCTCTCTATCATTTTTCAGTTATAAGTTTTTTCCAGTAGATTAAGTTTTTTGGGTTTTGTTTTGTTTTTTAAATCAAAATCTCTACCAGCTCCCTGGGACATAGATTAAGAAATTAAAGAATATGAGTTGTGTTTTCCTTGCCAAATTTTCTCAAATTCACATGGAGCTAAATTGCAGACATATCCACAGGCAGGATGATTATCAGTCTAAGAAAGCAGTCTTGGGTCTTTTTTTTTTTCATGGAAAAAAATGCAAGTTCACAAGTATGAAGAATATGGAAATAACTACCTCAGCTAAGGGGCTCAAGGAAGGTTTATTGGATGTGACTTTCTTGGAGCTATCTGGGCTTCAAAATATACTTAATATTCATATACATAAAAGAAGATGGGGGGAATTTTAGCTGCAGATGTTGGTAAAAGAAGAGAGAAGAGAACAAGGTAGAATCAGAAGGCTGAGTGTTCCATTGTGACCAAACATCTGTTGTAGAAAATCTGGTCATGAGGAGATACCTGGGGTTACACTTCATGTTCTTTTAAAAATACTATAGCAGATGAATAAATACATTAATAGGATGTTATTTGTGTATGTCTATGTGTGTATATATGTGTGTGTGTGTGTGTGTGTGTGTGTGTGTGTCTGTGTGTGTGTATGCTGTTCTTCTGGTAAAACATGTTAATTGTCTATGTTCATTCATTGAAGAATGTTTTTAGTATCTGAATCACTTTGCATGGTGGGATCTGGAATGTTGTATTTTCTCCTTTAAGCATTGAAATTCGTTATGTAAGGCAGTGGTCCCCAACCTTTTTGGCACCAGGGACTGGTTTTGTGGAAGACAATTCTTCCGTGGACTCAGGGTCGGGGAGCGGTTGGTTTCAGAATGGAACCATTTCACCTCAGATCATCAGGCATTAGGTTCTTATAAGGGGCATGCAACCTAGATCCCTCACTTGCGCAGTTCGTAACAGGGCTCTTGCTCCTGTGAGAATCTTTTTAAATTACTATTATTATACTTTAAGTTCTGGGATACATGTGCAGAACGTGCAGGTTTGTTACATAGGTATAAACGTGCCATGGTGGTTTGCTGCACCCATCAACCCGTCATCTACCTTAGGTATTTCTCCTAATGCTATCCCTCCCCTGTGAGAATCTTATACCCCTCCTGCTGCTACTGCTGATCTGACAGGAGGCAGAGCTCAGGTCATAATACTTGGTTGCCCACTGCTTACCTCCTGCTGAGTAGCCTGGTTCCTAATATGTTGGGGACTCCTGGTGTAAGGAGTTTTTACAGTTTAAAAGAAATCCAGTCTAACCTCTCATCAACATTTTTTCCCCTGCGGTTTTCCTTGTTCCCAATTGGTTTTCAAATGCGATGATAACCAATTAATATTATTTATGTAGGCTCTAGGCAAAAGAATCAGTTAACAAATTGATATTTATTTATAAACAACATTTTTGGGCAGAGGTGTTCTTGTGAATGCCAGAGCACTGCTGCTTTGAGTTGATTTAAGAAAATAAATAGTAAGGAGCATCTAGAAATTCAAGTCCAACTGATTTACCATTTACTCTATCATTTTGGGTCTATACAGATTTAGCTCATTAAACAACTTCTAAGAATCTCTTTTTGCTAAAACTAGATGGGGAAAAAATACCAAAACAATCTTTGAAAAAAATTACTATTTGCAAAAAAGATTATAGAGAAAGTAAAACACTGAATTCAAAATAATTATAATTAGAGTGGAACCTCTTATAGTTTCTGAAGTACCAGTGCAAAAATGATAGGAATAGAGAGAGAATATTTTAAGTGTAGACAAATTAATGCCAATCAAAGTGAGTTAGAATGTGTTTGTATTTTTTGTTTATACATGCTTATCTTCTTATTCTACTAGTATGTGAAACATATGCTTTTAAGTACCAGGGATTTAAAGATAAATGTAACAACCTCCATTCTGAAGGAGCTGACATTCTAGTAGGAAAAACACATTTTTTAAACCAATAATTAAAACACAGAAAGTGAGTCAAACGTACTGAGCTCTGCTGGAAGTATATCAGGGAGTAAGTCAATCAACTCAACTTGGGATGGGAGTGATGGGGTCAGAAATGATTCATAGAGGTGTGAGTTTTACTCTGAAGTTTGAATGATAAGGGGGACTTGCCCATGTGGACACTGGAGGAGAGCAGTGCAGGCCTACGGCATAGAACAACGCATACTCTGATTGCTGGAATCTGACAGGAGGATGAGTGTTAGAAAGTGACTGAAGCAAACAGGTTCAGGTGGGTCTTGTACAGATTAGAATGCCATTTTGAGGTGTTTGGAAATTTCTCCAGAGGCTCCACATTGCCTTCAGATTAATTAGGCAAGTAACCTGATCAGATCTGTTTTTAGAACTAGAACTCCTGTAGATGTGTAGAAGAGTGATGGGAAAGAGAAAGGACTGATGTCTTCTTTTCATTGAAAAAATATTGATTAGGTCTTACAATGGCGTAGATATGGTTTGAGACTCTGGGGTTACAAACCTGGCCTCTGCCCTGCTCAGCGAATAGCAGGGATACAGCATGTTAGCAAATAAGAATATAGCGTGAAAAGGTCTGTAATCGATAGCAGTCATTTTGACAATAGGATAAGGAATGCGTGAAACTTCCTGGTCTGTGTGTGTGTTGGGGTTGGTGGGTCAAGGGAGGGGATCCAAAGATGGTTTCACTAAGAAGGGAAAACATTGGACCTGAGGCTTGAATGCAAGTAGAATTTTGCCAGGCAGATGATCTGTTCTTCCAGATAGATAACCCATCCTGGGCAGACAAAACCAAGCTATAGGAGGAACACCGTGTGTGGAGCAATAGAAATATCTCATTGTTACTGGAGTATAATGCGTACAAGAAGCAGGCAAGGTAGACAGGGGCCACTGTGAAGGAAACTCTGAATAGGGGAGTGATATCATCACATTTCCATGTTAGGACAAATAGGAGAAGTTTAATATCAAGATGTAAAAAAATCAATGGAGGGAGACAATTCAGGTGGTCCAGGCAAGGGATGACAAAACCTAATTTGAAGGCAGGGATAGGGAGAAAGTATTAAGGGAAAAGAATTCAAAATTAGAAGGAGATAGAATTGATGATTTTATGTGGAGAGTCAAAAAGAAAAAAAAAAAAGAATAGCGGAAGTTTCTTGTTTGTGTAATTGGGTGGTACCATTCAATGAATAAGCAGTCATCTTGAATTTTTGGGGGATATCCTTGTGTTTATATCTACATGGCTATTGAATGTACAGAGTAGAACCTGGGAGAGAAATCTGAGTCAGTCATTCAGGATATGTCAATCTATAGGTGACTGTTACAGCCTTGGGTGTGGATACATTCTCAGGATTGCTATGACATGAGGGCCCAGATGTAACCCCAGTAAACATCATTTGTAAGGGGTAGCCAGAGGAAGCAGAAACTCTGGAGAAAATGAAGAAGACAATCATTTGAAAAATAGGTGAAGTTGTCACCTGAAGCCAAAGGAAGAGAAAATTTCAAGCAAGAGGTTGCCAGGTGCCTCAGAGAGTTATGAAGGTTAAGGACTATGGGAAGCAGTTTGGATTTAGCATTAGGAGGATCTTGCAAAAGAAGTCTCTTTTTGTCTTAGCAAAAAACATGGTAGGTTGCCAGGTACAGTGGCTCACACCTGTAATCCCATATTTTGAGAGGCCGAGGCAGGTGGATCACTTGACCCCAGGAGTTGGAGGCCAGCCTGGGCAGCATAGACCCCATCTGTACAGAAAACAGAAAAATTAGCTGGGCGTGGTGGCATGTGCCTATAGTCCCAACTGCTTGGGAGGATGAGGCAGGAGTTCTGCTTGAGCCCAGGAGGCAGAGGTTGAAGTGAGTTGAGATCACGCTTCTGCACTCCAGCCTGGATGACAGAGTAAGACCCTGTCTCAAACCAACAAGCAAACCAAAAATGATGGGGTGGGGGACTAAACCCAGATTATAATATACTGAGGAGTTTCACTTTGTTTAGTCTTTCAAAGTGGGAGAAACTTACACATGTTTAGAGGCTAAGCCAAAGGAGATAAGAGAGGGATGTAAGTGAGAGGAAGGCGAAATTCATGGAACAAGTTCAGGAGGAATTCAGAAGGCATGCAGATTGCACACTGAATCACTAAAAAGTAAGTAATCAAGAATAAGGAATATCAGAAGGAATTAACCTGAAGGAGGCAGAGAGTAGATGCCTTCTATCTCTAAGAAAGAGGATGGTGATTAAACATTAGAGTTTGCGGAGTGTTAGAAGCTGAGAGAATGCAGGCATAAGGTCTTCTAATTGTTCTTTGAAGCCAATCAAGTTGTGAGATAAAAGCCTGAGCCAAGGAAGGAATTGGGTAGGGCCCTTGGGACAGGAGCTAAAATTTGGAAGAGCTGCTATGAGAAATAGCAGAGGGAGCTGACGAGCAGAATGTAGAATTGCTGAGTGGTTTTGAGAGCTTGGAAACTATAAATTTGTAGTGGCATCAGTCCACATGATTGTTGTACTTTCTCCAGCAGAAGTCAGCAGTCCAGTTATGAGAACTCAAAAAATGCTGATTGAAACTGAAACTGGAGGTGCTGTGAATCCAAGATGGTATAAGACACCTATCAAATTTCATAAATTTAGATTTGTAGATGACAATAGACTGAATTATTCTGTGATTTCTAAAATTAGCAAATGCTGTACCTCAGGTGCTAAATGGACACAGTTTGTTTTCTATGCAATATTTCCTATCCAGGAATATCCTCCGTTAAACACTGTAATCACTACACCCATGCTTCCCCCTTTCCCCTATCATGAGTGTGCACACACACACATACTACATATGGCATGATCTTAATTCTTCCGGTGCATATTGCTTCATTTCTTGCCTAAAATATTCTTATTTCAGTTAGATCATTTCATCCAAGTATTAATTATTTCTCAATTGGCCACATATGAATACAAGATTACTCCTGATAAATGATTCTCTTGCAGAGAGATGATTGCTCATTCTCAATGAGTTAGTAAATCTGAGTCAATTCTTACCCAAGTCTAATTCTTATGTGGCTGTCTCTGTAAAATTTGTCACAAGCTTTTATTTTCCCTCTTAGATAGGCAACTTGATCTCCTCTTCCTGCCTCTTTTTCATATTTTGTCCATATTGCACTTAACACAGAATTTCATGGTTCTTTCTATACAATTTTGGATTCCATGGGAGTGGGGACTGAGTCTTACTCATCTTCGTATTTCCAATATCTCCCTGTTGCCTAGTGCAAATTGCACACTAAATCAGTAGTAAGTAAATATTAACTTCATGAATGATGCATTACTTCTTCAAAATAAAGGCTATGTGTAAGTGAGAGGAAAAATTAAACGTTCTTTTTGACTACCTATAATTTATCTTTGTCCCGTCTTCCCACCTGTAGTATTTTCTGGTTTACCTTTTTAACCTTTGAACAATTAAAGAGGAGATGGTTATCTCTTGTATAATATCGGGCCCAATTATACTAGGCATTGGAATAGGAAAAAAAAAGGCATGATATCTACACACAATCCAAAAGCCCACACAAAATATTTTACCAACGTTATTGATAAGCAAAAAGAGAGAGAGAGAGAGTTTTAAATTCTCCATGCTTAGGTTCTATGGATAATGCAAGTTTAGAGTGAAGCCATTGAAAAATTAGCCAGCTGTGTGAGAGAGAAGGAGAAAAAGGGGAGAAGTAAAGAGTTTCTATAAATGTCAGTAATCTTGACATTTGTAGTCTGAAACATATTTTCTTTGCCTGACCTTGTTTTAGTTTTGTTTGTAAGACATCTCCAGTTAGCTAGGGTATGTTTTAAAAATAACTAGACAAATTACTGAATAACATATTATCCTACCAACAATCTTGTCCTTTTGATTTAGGATCTTTAAGTTATCTTTGCATTTATAAAGTCCTGGTCCTGAGAACTTTCTTAGGAAGTTACAAAAATAGGCAAAAAAAATTCTAGAAAAATAAAACAAGGTAACTTAAAATCCAAGTAGTATACAGTTACGAATGGTTTTAATACTTCTTGTATTTATCTTGGAAGTGTTGTGCCCAGATTATCGATAGTCTAGGCATAGGTAATGTATTTCTTAGCAACTCATCCAGTTCTTACTGGACCTAAAATTACATGTAATGCTTCTCTTTATCCCAATATGTGAGGTTTCATTTTGTTCAAGAGACATTGTATGAAATAAATGTGTATGTGGTCCTGTTAGATCATTTATTTTGAGGAAGAAGGGTGCTACTAAGATACCTGTCCAGGAGTATCTTATCAAATTGATTTCATGACTTGCTCTTGAAATGTATAATTCACACGTACAGTACATTTTCTGAAGCAAGTAATTGCTGGACAATGATAAGTTCCAGAATAATGAAATAATCTCATCAGTGTGCATTTATCATCTTTGGCAACTTTTTCAAAAGTGGCATGCCACTTTATTCTCTTGCATGATTATAGTAGGTGATCATGCCAATATTCAAAAACACAGAGGTTACGGGTGATGTATCTGATTCTGTAAAGGTGAGTGGTGGGGAGATAAGGAGCAACATGCCGTGACGTAGGGGCAGATATCAGGGAGGAGGCTCTTCCAAGTAATGCATGAGAGAAAGCAGTGGCTGATCCTCTTACCTCGTCCTACAAAAAAATGGCCTTGGCTTGCCAGCATCTGCTATGTATTATGAGCAGATAACCCACTTCCAGAGTCAGAAGGAAATAATGTATGCTTATAAGAGACTACACTGAATGTAATTATCCTTCTTAAAAATGCCAAAGACATTTCAAGATTTTTCCATGTTTCGTGATTAACATTATGATTATCATCTTAAAAGAGATATATTTAGTTCATAGAGAATTATGTTATGGCAACTTTGATAATACTATAAGTTAGTATAGCATTTCTGATAACTCTAATTTTTAAATTTTATTACCCTTTGTTTAAAAGATTGGATGATGTTATCTGATTATCAAAATGAATTTCTTGGAATTTGGAATGAATGTTACCTTTTCTTTAAATATACAATTTTAAGTTATAGTTTTGAAGTAATTAATAAGTTAAAATCTGGTTTCAAAATAGCATCAGTAATATTCTGGATTCATCAAATCTTCCTTTTTTGCTATGTTAAGAAAACATAGAATGATCAAATCTATTTTTCATACTAACAGAAATACGAGGTTTCCTGTTGAGTTTAGACCACATTCCTAATAGTAGTCACTCACAGAAATTTCTGGGATTACCAAGCCCACTAAGTTTTTGCAGTTAGGCTTTATCCACAGTGCAAGTTTAATATAATTATGAACTTTTTTCTGAGGAATCAGTTTTATGTATTAGTATGTATCTTTTTTGGTGTAAGGAAGGTACCACTAAGTACCACATTGTGTGTTTGTATGGATTGGCTGCAGAAGCTATTCATAGCTATTTCTTTGGCTGTAGTCCTTTGCTTCATATTGCTTGACTGAGAAAGAAAAACTAGTTCTTACATCCACAACCCACTTTGGAGCAAGAAAAATCATGGTTTAAAGTTGGTGTTGTAGCATGCCCAGAAATGTGTTACAGAAACTTACTATCATTGTGACTTGTAGGTTTTGGATCTTTTATTTGAATACCTAATTTTTTCACATTTACCAAACTTAAAATGTGTTTGCCATTTTCCTTTTTTGTTAGAATAAAGGAAAGTTGTTTAGGATAAATGAGTGATTCAAGAAAAATTAACCAGTAGTAATTTGAATTAGTTGAAGAGTGAAGCTCATAAATACAAAGAAGAAGGTCTAAAGTCTTTCCATCTCCAAATCTAAAAGATTTGATCTATCTGCATATTTTTCTTTTACATATAAACAGTGTACATATACACATATTCATATTTTCAGATGACAAAAAATATTTTTTTCAAAAGTCATCTTATGTTTTTTCTCCCCCAAAATAATTCGACTTTTTTCCTCCTATTTTGAAACGGCAATCGTTGTTGCTCATTGATGATTGAAATACCCCTTATACTTGCCATGGCCTATAAAAAACTATGTTGGAGGCATTGACATCTGGATAGTGTGAGGAAGAGATGAATATTTTAGAACTTACTTCTTTGCCTCCATTCTGATGCTTCCCAAAATAATTCACCTAAAGAATTTCATTTTATGGGAGATCAGATATGTCCAACTTATTATAAAGTTTAGAGTGATTGATTGGAGAGGAAATAGCCATCTTATTCTTCTGCTTCTGAACTCTATAAGCCCTAAATCGAAAATTAAGAAGAAAAGGAATGCCAAATGCAAATGTCACGTTTTATAACAAAGACCTTTTTTCCTCTGCCTTTTCTCTGGATTTTCCAAAATTCCATGTGTAGCCTAAGTTCCTTGTTGTTTACTCAGTAAGGAATTTTTAGGAGTGTGAGAAATTATGAAGGAAGATAGACACAGAAATCTTGATTTGTTCACTTCACTACTGATAAGTCTGCTTTAAGATGTTAGTGGAGTACTGAATCTGTTATAAACATGGTTTCATTCCCAAGGATATTAGTTAAGGTGGTTTCTCATCAGGATCCAGATGCTTGCATAATTCTTACCCTTTTACATGTAAGGGCGAAATTACCAGGAACATAAACAACACTTGGGAGTCAATATTCCCCTTGTTCCCACCTTCACTCCTAGTCCTTATTGAAACTTTCCCCTTTAAATATGAAGGGGCTGTTATAAGGAGTGTTTTGTGGGTCTTAGCCCCTCTCAGAACTACCACCAGCTTTTTTCCTCCAAATCCACGCTAAATAAACAGATGACTTGTAAAAGCTATGGGTCAGCTATGTCAGCACAGCAGTAAGATGATATCCATTGGTACTCTTCCTTCCACCTGATTGATGTCCCCAGATATCTTCTTCAATGAAATTTTGAAGCTACCACTACATATATTGCTACCCTTTTTGAGGCTGTGAGTTTCTGATCAGATTACTTTGGAACATAAGGGGTAACAGCAATACTTTTTATTTAAACATATAATGACAAAAAATATATTTAGATGATGTCGTTATTAAAATACAAATTTATTAAACACTACAAATTCCATAGCAGCTGTTTTTGTGAATAAGGAAGAGAAAGAAAAGCCAATGCAGGAAAGGCTGAATTGTAACAGAAGTGGGGGACAAAGCATCATCATCTGAGAATTTCTACAGAAGAAGTGGCCAACCTGTGGGGGATTCAGGAGCCTGGAGGATGTTGGAGTTAGTATTGGAAACCAGCAGATACATCAATATAGTACACATACTACACATACGTATGGTTTTCAAATGTTCTACTTCATGGAGAATTTCTTTCAAAATTTACTCTTGTCACACTGTTAGTCCTGTGTGGGGTTTGTCTCCCGATACGACTGTGCTTTTCTTTCCTTCAGTACACTGAGCTGGGCCCATTTTGGAAAGAGAACTCTGTTATTATCCCAGAAAGAGTGGCTGCAGTTCAGATACATGGTTTTGGGGGGAGAATTAGTTGGATTTTTATGTGTCTTTTTCTGAAATTACATCTATCTGTTATTTAAAAACTTACGGTTAGAAATGTAACTATGTCCCCAGTTTAAGAAAACCTCATGTATTAAATTATAAAAGTAAAAACCAGACAAAGTGCATAGGGAATGATTTGCATTATGAAATAATTTCTTAAAACAAAATGGAGGATTCACTCTGGCTCTCCTGATAGATTTTCTCTATTTACAACTCCATATATGTTCATATGTTTGCTTCCAGCTCCAATTTTGAGATGAAACATAAGAGTTTGGGGGTTTTTTGTTCACATAATTTCCCCTTGGTGGAATATTGTGGTCTTTTAGCAAATACTAGAGTTGTTTGCCATTGGCATTATCTTGAGAATCACTATTTATTGTTTTTTGCCATTTTTGGAAAAAATGAAGCTGGATTGTTGGGCTTTTCTAAGTAATGGTAATATATCTTCAAAACAGCTAATAAGGACAGCCAATGTTTAACCTTACCTTACTGCCAGTACTTAAATTTATAGTATTAGAACATTACAAGTTATTTAAAAATATATATTCTTCCAAGTGTACTGAGGTATTAATAGAGCAGCTGGTATTTACTGAATACCTACTGTATATTGGACTTCTGCCAAACATTTTACGAGTGCCAACTCATTTGACTCATTTTTACAGATGAGGAAATGGGAGCATAAAAATTAAAATACATTTGAAATTTTACAGTCAGTAAGAATAGACAGAATTCTAGCTGAGATATATGACTCCAAAGCCTACATTTTTTTTTGTCTTTTCTTCTTTTTTTGTGTGTTTTTCTGTGTCTTTTCTTTGCTTTCATATAGACCAACCTTTTTTCCCTCCTTTCTTCTCAGCCCTCCATTTCCTTCTTTCTCTCTTCCAGCAGATCTCTGCATGCTGTCTTGATTCCTGTGGTCATGGTAGGCACTGAGAATTCAGTGTTGCTCTCAGGGAACTTAAAATTCAGTCTCCAAAATGCACTGATCATTTGTGCTCTGAATGAATGAATGAATGGAGTAAATAAAATAAATACTTCAGATTTCTCTCATAATTTCAAATGGTTTATTATTGCTGCTTATAAATAAGGCTAACGTGGCACATAGAATTCAAAAGCATAAACTATTAATATTTAAATACAGTATAGTAATATCTCATTCATGGCCACTCACCCCAGGCATAGTACTAGTTGGAGAACCCTGAAAGAAAAAAAAAAAAACCAAACTTGATATAAAAAATTTTAGATATACAAGTAGAAAAAGATAAAGAGGAGGTGGTTTATGGGAGACGTTTAAAATTTATTTCAAAAAAATTTACTATTTCTGATGCTTTTCCTCTACCTCTTTATGAATAATGCTTTTAAAACTATCATCATGGTGCTTGTACAGTTTTACTGTTTGCCTTTGCATTCTCTAGAATCTTCAGTGATCATATTAATGATGAGTATTGTTTCCCAATATGCATTGGAGTGGGTATTTATCACACTTTACTTAACCATTTCCATTTCTCTCTTTGAAGACCCTTAAAATTACTTTTCTCACTGCTAATACATTCCTTTCTTTTGGTTCCAATTTTCTATGCCAGGTTAGAGGTAAACTGATGGCAGAACATCCAAATGGAGATGTTCTTATGCATATTTGGCAATATGGAGTGTGGGTGAGGGCTGGCAGTGTAAACTTCAGTGGTCGTAGTGATGTTTTCACAGCCTGACCTGGGAAATCAGATACTTCTTTGTATGGTAAGACCATCATTATTACATAGTTAAATAAAATGTCTGTCAAAAGGAAGTAATAATGAAGGCAAAGATATTCTGTAAATCATTGTTTACTGAAAGCCTACTGAAATGCAGACATTTTTGTACTTGCTAATCAAATCCATTAGAAAATAAAATTTCTCTAAAATAATTTTTAAAGAGAAAATATTATTTACATACTTTTTCAATGTTTGTTATACATACAACATATTATATAGAGCAAAATATTATTTATTCCCTTATAAAGAACACATTTTCCTAAATAGTGTTCATTTTGTTTAATATCTATTAACAAGAAGTGAGCATTAGTGTATTAAGTAATTAGGGGTTTCTGTTCTTTTCTACGTAATACTAATAACAAACACAGATTTTGGTCTATTGTGGTCATTGCCATTTATAAGAGATAATTTTGATTTAACAGAGCTGTGTGAATTGTTTACACTTTTGCATTTCTTAAAAAGGACTTTCTTCAGTCAAGGTTAATATAAAATAATTCATTTTGGAAGGACTCATGGTTATCCTCCTAGTAGAATACTAAACTGAATATGATTGTACATGCAAATTTATGTGTCAATTACTCTTAAATAATTAAAAAGATTTTATACAAATAAAACCCTAAAATTTAGCCTTTACATTTATTAAGATAATTTTTAGAAATTATAAGAGAAAGCTATAAGTTATAATGGAACCATAATTACTATAGCCATATATCATAATTAGCATTCATCATTATAACAAATACTATAATAATTATTTTTTTCTTACTAATCAATGTTTGAAATTTCCTTTGTAGTAAAGATTTATATTTTGATGAAAATGTGGTATCTTGGTGCTCTGAGAATATAAGGGAATTCACAGTAGTGATTAGTTAGTAAGAAGTAAATCCCGCCCCATTTTTTATCCCTTTAATGGAATGTTTTATTAGAATTTTCCTTCAAAGGTGTAGGTTCTCATTATTAAAACCAATGATGCCTATGTAAGTTATCTTTTCATAGAAGCATCCACCTCACTGCAATTTTAAATCATTTATAGTCATCCTATTAATGAGGACTCTGGAGGTCTCTTCATTTGTGATTTTGGTAACTGAATTCTTGGTCTGGTTGCAAATCTTTCACAAATCACTCTTATAGCAAAATATTATTACCAAGCAGTCACAGATTTATTTATAAGAGAATTCAGAACTTCCACTGGTGAATAGTCAAGGAAACACATTTATTATTTAAGATTCATTAGATGCTTAAGGAGCCTTTTAATGTAACCAGGAAGTAATAATTTACAGGGGTTAGAAATAGCTTGAACCAAGAAGTTTGTGTCAGAATAGACATAAAACAGCCGTAGACCTAAACCTGCAAAATTGTTCCTATTCCTGTTTGAAATATGTTATTTATTTCAGTAGCAGAGTTGAGAATTGCTTAGAGATTTATATGAAAACCATGTTTCTTGAGTTTTGCTATTTTTCTAAAAATTGAAGGTCTAGTAAGACTTGAAAAATTCAGAGCAATGAAAAAAATTACTTATTCTATCTTCCTTTTTCAGAAACAAAATCTAAATGAGAAATACATTAAAATGAGGACCAGAACTTCAAAGTCAGTTTTTTAGATTAGGACACAATAATATGGTGTTATTAATTGAACTTATAAGAGCTATCCTAATCTCAGCACACCTAACTAATGTGGTTGTGCCAACTTTGAGCCCATAAATCTGATGCAGTTAGAACACAATTGCCAGTCCATATAAAGTTAAAAAAAATAAAGTAGGATGTTAAAGCAGACATTCTTTAACATTTATCAACCTAGAAGTTAATAAATGTTCCTTTAAGGTAGCGTTAGAAAAGAATTGGTTTGAGATATTTTCAGCATACAGAAAAACTGTCTTTACAAATGAGCTTGTTCTGGGTTTTTACGTTTTACTACCCGAGTTAAAATCTTGAAAAGATACTTTTCATTTTCTTCCTTTCATTTAAATTGAATTGCATATAATAACAGCTCCTGACATCTTATCCAAAGGCCTAGTAATCATTCTATTTAGAGGCATGTCCTAAAATTATATTACTATATCCAGATACTTTTGAATATCATTATTATTTTCCACTCCCACTCAGAGCTTCTTGATTTCGAAGATTTGAGATTTTCTGCTAATTTTAAGGTTTGTGATTCTTGGGTTAGAATTTAGAGTTCACATGTGCATATGAAAGCAAGATTTTGTTTTTCTTCCTGTCATTTCTTTCCTAATCCAAGTCTCAGTTTTGACTTCACAAAACTTTTTTAATGTTTTCTTTCTCTTCCATGATAAAAATTATATTTTAAAAGTAAATTATATTTATTATTATGTTCATGGTCATATAAAAGTATATGACAAAGTGTTAAAGGAAACATTAAAAATAAAAGCAGTTTATGTATGATTCTTCTTCCTTTGAAACAATTTTTTCTTTTAAAATACTATTTTAATAAAACAATCATAAAAAATATAATTGTTTATAGAGACTTATCAGAACTTGTATTGATTCTCACATTGGTCATTTTTATTAGATTATTAAGTAAATGTGGTTAAAAAATAGCTTATTTAGATTTAAAAAAAAAAATTACAACAGCCTCTTGAAAAACCTTATTTGAAAATGGTAATTTAACATTATTTTAGATGTAAAAGATCTTAGTTTACCTGCTAATTTTTTTTAATTTATTTTGAAAATCTTTGTTCTATTCAGGTTTGTTTTAGAATAGATTTTAGCAATCTATTATGGTAATGAATTACTGCTTTAATGAATGCAATTTGATGTATTCTCAGGAGTTATGTAACTACCATGACATATTTTTACTCAGTAATTTTCATCTCAGTAGAGACATATTTAAATAAGTAATGTTATTCAAAATGATTCTTGAAGTCTTTTGACTCATTTTCACTGTATAGAAAATATTAAGGTTAAAACTGCAAAGTGATTGAAGCTAAATGGGAGTCTACTTTGATTCTAAAGGAAAATGATATTCAATTAGACAATTTCGTACCTGTGAGACTTTTCAACAGATAGTGGTAGGTTGTCTATTTTAAGAGTGTAAATCAGACTACAGATGGATTCCTTAGAAATATGTGTATGCAACCCTGCTTGAAGATGCATTCCCTTAATTTACAATACTGTCATCCTGTGACTGACAACTAGTGAATACATTGCATTGATTTCATAATACTTGACAGCCTATACAACTGCAGAACAAATTGGTAAAATCCCAGTTCTTGAAAAGGCAGCGCTGAAAGAGCCTTTCTTTACTTTTGGTTTTCACATTTTTAATTCACGTGCTCCGTAAGGATGCAATAACAGTAGATTGATTGCTTACCATCAAAATACTTAAATTCAAATTTTCCACTAACAATAGTCAAGACCGTTGAATGAGTTTTTAAGTTCATCTATTTGATAGAATTCTCTGAGTATGTAATTCTCAGTCCTAATTGGTATCAAATCTACCTAAAAATCATATCAACCAAAAAATCCCATTTAAATAGTTAGGGAAGTGAATTCCTACATACCATAAACATAAATGTAGTAATTGAGCTTGGTTGGGCTCGTCATTTTGTTGCAGATATTCAAATATCTAGTTGCTCCTGTTGAAGTTACATATACTTTTGAAAAGTTTGTTTTCGTTACAGTTGATACTCCCTGGTGTTTCCCAGTTGCTTTCTTTAGCTAGTGTTGAGTGATCTATATCTCATTAAAATTTTAAACTGCTTGAAATAAAATTGTGCTATAGATCTTCACATGATTTTTAACTGTGCTTTGTAGATTCTTGTTGAATTTGGTATTTTAATCAGCTATCATGACAAATCATCAGAGGTGTGTTGTGTTTAGGAGAAGCTCTTTTGATTGCTGTTTTTATCATAGAGTTTCTATGTGCCACACACAGGGCAAGTTATAATAAGGTGACAAATTATTGTTGGTACATTAACCCTTTTGCTTTTCATCTGTTTTGTAACCTTGTTTTGTAATGTAATAGCATTTTTGGTACTGAAACTGAACCGGGCTAATTAACTAAAAAATCCCTAGTAACACAACTGACTGCTCATATTAGAGAAAATTATACCTCAAATGAGGAACATTGGCCTCCATCACAGATGGAAATCCAGTGAAAACAAAAAATAATTACTGAAAGCTGGTTACATTTTCTGATAAATTCAGGATTAAAGAGAAATTCCTTTTTTTTTTTTTTTTTTTGAGATGGACTCTTGCTCTGTTGCCCAGGCTGGAGTGCAGTGGCATGATCTCGGCTCACTGCAACCTCTGCCTCCCAAGTTCAAACTATTCTTGTGCCTCAGCCTCCCCAGTAGCCAGGATTATAGGCGTGCGCCACCACACCCAGCTAATTTCTGTATTTTTAGTAGAGACATGGTTTCACCTTTTTGGCCAGCCTGGTCTCAAACTCCTGAACTCAAGTTATCCATCCGCCTTGGCCTCCCAAAGTGCTAGGATTATAGACATGAGGCACTGCACCCAGTGAGAAATTCTTAATAATTAACTGATATGTAGAGAAAACAAAAAAACATTGTTTTATGAAAATGTACAACTCTGATTTGAAAATCCTACCAGGGTATTATTATTAAAAGATTTGTCACTGTTTGGATGGATTTATACATAGCATTTTTTTTTTTTTTTTTTGAGACAGAGTCTCGCTCTGTCGCCCAGGCTGGAGTGCAGTGGCGCGATCTCGGCTCACTGCAAGCTCCGCCTCCCGGGTTCACGCCATTCTCCTGCCTCAGCCTCCTGAGTAGCTGGGACTACAGGCGCCCGCCACCGCGCCCGGCTAATTTTTTGTATTTTTAGTAGAGACGGGGTTTCACCGTGGTCTCGATCTCCTGACCTTGTGATCTGCCCGCCTCGGCCTCCCAAAGTGCTAGGATTACAGGCGTGAGCCACTGCGCCCGGCCTACATAGCATATTAAAAAATTAATTTTTAATTCGTGATTTTTTTTATTAGATTAATTTCATTGAAAGCCATTGGCATTTGGGAAGTTTTTTTTTTTATGTTAAAAATTATGCTTTCAAGTTTACATCATATTACCTATAGATTTTTTGAAGCAGAATTTTAAAAAATCTATTAAAGATATTTTTAATTGGAAACAATCCCATGGTTCAGAATTTCCCCCTTCTTAACTCCTTCCATGTCCTAAGCACTCTCTTTTCTCACCATCTTCTTAATTCTAAGCATCTCCTTTTCCCCAAGGGAACAAGCATTATGTGTTGATAATCTTTGAAACCCAAAGTCCTGTTAGTTATGCCAATTTGACTGTGCATTTTATTTATATGAGTAAGAGAAGTACAGTAATGGTAATTTCAAAAAGGGAATAAAAACATGCATACCCTCTACACTGTTTTCTTTCTTTTTATGTTTTGAACAGGACAATGACAGTGGTTTGTTGTTAGTCATCATTGTGGTTCTTGAGTATTAGAATTTATCACTGTGGGCCTCATTTTGTACTATAGTGAGGATGATAGGCAATTTGAAAGCTAATTCTACAAATACATAAGTGTTGGTGTCTTCCAAATTTATAATTACTTTCTTAGACAAAACTGGCTTTAAAAAATTTCATGTGTGTGCCTATCTTTCTCCTTATTCTTGTTGGCACAAGCAAACTACAAAACAAAACACATACACATAAACAACAATAATATCAAGTATAATATACAGAAGCAAAGACAAGATTGAAATTGTATTAGGAACTCAAGGGTTTCTGCTGACTTTAAATGGAAATTTTATGATGTTTATAGTAGTATCCAGTGACTACTGTGATTTTTTCTTATATTTTTTCCTTTTACTTTCAGTTGACACGATATTTTCTTTTGACTCTCAATTACCTTTTTTTTTTTTTTTCTTTTTTGCTAAATCTATCTTTAGGTGAATTAAAGAATAGACTAAACCTTTTTATCAAAAATATTGTGCGGTGGAAGCTTTTTAAAGTCAATGAGCTTTGTCATCTGACCCTTGTTTTAGAAAATAGGCCTTTAGCTGACTCATGCTATATATATACACACATATATATGTGTGTGTGTGTGTATATATAGAGAGAGACAGAGAGAGAGAGAGAATCTTATATAGTGTGAGTTGCTCCAAGAATTAATGATATATACACACATGTATAAAATAAGCTATGACTGATGGTAAAAATATAAACTGTCAGTTTCTTCTTCTAGGGTCTTAGCTGTCTAGAAAGTTAATAAAATCATGTTTAATCTGAAGTAAATATAGTCTGACTTGAATTAGATGAAATTTTTAGGTTTATTACTTCTGCAGGCAATTTTTAAAAAAATGCTTAGTGGTTTAACAAAAGAAACAATCTTAAATGAAAATAGAGGGAAGTGAATGAACCCGATCTGGTTTCACCTATAAGACCTCCAAAATAGTTTCTAAGAAAATATGCCTTTGGGCCAAATATCTCATATGCCAGGTTCTAGCCGGGAGGCCCAATTTTTTTTTTTTTTTTTTTGTCTGATTTTTAAACTGATCAAATTAGAGGCTAAATTATACTCTGTATTTTAGTTAAGCCATGTGCTATTAGCAGGGCACCTTAGGACTATCTCTAGTCTACAGCTGACCAGAAACTACTTGCCTCTGCACCTCTTATAGCTGCACATGATTGCTCTAGAGGAAATTCTCAAAAGCCCCATTCCATCAGAGCAATCTAAAATTAAGGAGTTGAGAAATAGGATTTTTCCACTTTGGGCTTTCAGAATTTATGTTGACTCTTTGGGCCTTTTGGACTGTAAGAATATACAGGTGTTATGTTTCACTTGGTTACTTTATCAGGAAAATAGAAGGCCATATATGACTAAAAATAGATTTTCTGGTTCTTTTTGGGGTTTAGATATTTTTTGAAAGATAACTGAATACCTGTAAACACATCCAGCTTAAAAAGACCCTCTCCTCCAACACAAAACTATAACATAGTTCTGGCAACACTAATGAAGAGTATATGTATCAACCCAAATTTCTATTAACATAGCCCACCAAAGCTACTACCTTCCATCAAAACTATCTGCCATTTTTCAAAGGTCTAAAACATTTCATTACCTACCCCTTCCTTGCCACCCTCCATAGAATACTCCTATAGTTACTAACACATATAAATATAAATTCTAAATATCTCATTTAGGAAGTTCTTATTTCAGGGTAACTTAAATTCTGGCTGATATAAGTGTTATCCATTTTGTTCAGTTTTGATCATGATCTACTTTTATTGATTCTTCTGGAACTCTTAAAAAACTTTCAGTCCTTCCAACTTTATTTTTATGTAACTTTATCTCATCTTTCTATATAGTACAAGCAGAGAAAGCCCTAATGTTTAATATCCCTTATTTATTTATTTAATTTTGACAGGTACATAGTAGGTGTACATATTTATGGGGTACATGAAATATTTTGATATAGGCATATAATGTATAATAATCACATCAAGATAAATGGGGTACGATTGCTCATTTATGTTGCATTGCATTTTATTTTTCTAGCATGTTGCTTAAATATGTATGTCTTTGGTTTCAAGCAATCGTTTTTTAAATAAAATATAGAATTTTATAGTTTCTAGTGCCTAGATAACAAGGAGAAATAGTGTTAGCCAGGTTTTCAAACTATAGCCCTTTTCCTTGAACAACTAGTTAGATAATTTCAGGGATAGTTTAGTTGAACATGGATTTTTATATTTAGGATATTGCCCTAGTCGTTTTCCTTTCTTGAAAAGGGGATATTTGATTGCGGTTAAATTGTGAAGTTGTAAAGCTATGTTAGCTAAATTTTTTACTATGTCAGCAAGCAGAATATTGTTTGCACTTCTTTGCTTTTTAAATGCTGCTCAGGGAGCTGCGTAAGTTATAATTGATGCACAGAAGAGATTTCAAATTTTATATGCCTATAAATTGGCACTGCTACATAGACTAGAAAGATGAGATTGGAGAAGTTATTTTCCCGTGAGAATGATACAAATTACTGTCAAACTGTTTATGCTTGCTGTAAAAATATTTTCAATGTACAGGTATTTGCTTACTATCTGAGTAGCACTCTTATTAAAGTAGAAAACATTTTGAGCCAAAATGAAATGTTTTCAGTACTATTGCATATTATAGTAGTCTGGTTTAGTCATTCCAGGGCTTAAATGCCTGTAATTATGTTTGTTCTTTAAAATTCTTGAATTTGCTTAAGTTTGGAGTTTTAGAATTTTAAGGAACCATAGTGTTTATAACAGCCTGGCCTTCTTATTTTGAAGAAACTGAGGCCCAGAAGTGTTAAAAAATATGCCAAGGTCAAAGACCTAGAAATTTGCATGAATGGAATTAAAATAAGTTTTCCTGCATCACTCTGGTTCTTTTTTAAAACATATCTCATATCTTATGAAATTGCCATGCTTAATATGTATTCATTTCAGGAATATAAATGCCTTTTCTTCTTCCAGTTTACATTTAACCTCCAGATGACCTGAAATTTGCAGTGTTTAAGATGAATTTGTAGGACTCATTTGGTGAAGTTGGCCAAAACTTTAAAAACATAGACTAAATTAGGCATTAGCAATATGCTTCTCTTATTTTGTGAAGACAGTTGACTAATGTCAACAACAGGAGTGTGAAGTGATCCTTTACCCTAAATAAACTGCCAGTCACTGACTCAAATGTATTGTATTATTTAATATATTTTCGAAAAGAATGCTGGTTGGTAGGTGGTCTATAGTTGGGATCGGAAGAAGAACTCTTAGCCCTAGGTTCCGTGAAAATTTAAATTCTTCATTTTATTAGTGGTGTCTTATGGTATATTTTGCATATGAAAGTACTGATTTTGACTGACCATTTAGAAATGTAAGTTTTTGTTTTACTTTCCCATTACTCAATAGCTGAATCTGGGAGATCTCATATTTTGCAGTGATTTTTGTGTGTGTGCGCTCCATTGGTATATAGACAAGAAAACAGAAATAGGGAGTATCAGCTAATGAAAGGTGACAATGAGATGACAGTTTGAGGTGTGCTGAAATAGGATGAAACTAGGGTGTGCTTTCGTTCAGACTGCTGTTTTTTTTCTTTCATCCTAGAAAGTAAGCTTTAAGGAAAAGACTCGGTGATATCTTTCCTAAAGATTTAGTAACATGAAAACACTAGAAAATAATTTGTTTGTATTAAAGTTTTCAAATGGAAATATAAACATAGTAGCTGAATATATTTCAGTGCCCACAGTGACATTTATTTTAAGATTTGTGTTTAGGAATTGGCTTGCACACATGATTACTGATCTTTAGGTAGTTTCTCTCAATTATTTTAAGACTTGCTCGATGTTACTTTTAAGAGCTTTGCCTGTGTTGAGGGCAAAGAAAAGGTGGGGAGAGGGAAATTGACAGGCTAATGTACTTCTTTCAGGAAAAAACTGTATTGAAAATAGAGATATTTGCACAATTCTTGGGGAATCTTAACTTTCCTGTAAATGGTTTTGCCAAAACTGTATAGTGGCAATTAAAAAAAGCAAAAGACAAAAAACTTACCAAGCACATACACAACCACCATCACACAACAAAAAAAGAAAACCTTTTCCTAAAAGATCCAGTATGGAGAAGTAGGAGATTTTATATGCAGCCAAAGAATAAAGAGTAAAACTCACACCAGAACCTGAGAAATAATGCTTGTATCACTCAGCCCTAGCCTTTAGCCACAGATTAAGGTCATGTGTTGGTGGTATCAGAAGCAGATGCTCTTATAAACTAATGTTAGGCTAATGAGTGCGATAGCACTGCCAGTAATCAGAGGTGACTGTGAGGAACATGTTGTTTTCTTGCACATGCTTTTCTGAAATGCTCTAGGAATGATAGTGTACTATAGGAAGAGGCAGAGGCAGTGCTGTCTGGGCAGTTCCTCATGGGCATTTTCTGTAAAGCTTTTTGCAGATAAATAATGCAGTAGACAATATTAAGAGTCATTTGCATTTGCCTCCTTGACTTTGAGTATATGTTACTCAAGGTCTTGCTTTTGTGTGAATACACAATTGGCATTCGTTTTACATTTCTATAATGTTGATTTTCTAATTATAGTCATTTCTCTCTAGAGATTATTTCTGTTTCTTTCCTGCTGTATGCATGTACTTCCCATTCATGGTAAAATAAGTTACCATAAAACATAAGTCCATATTTTAAGGGAAATTCATAAGTGGATTTATTAAAATAGTGTAAATTATCTTTATATTTTTCTAATAATATACTTAATTTGTGATATTTTCACAAAAAATTAAAATATATTTCTTTATGAAGTATAGCACTGTGGTTAAGAACATGAAATTAGGAGCCAGACTCTGAATTTGAATCCCGGCTTTGTTATGTATTAGCTATGTGACCTATCAGCAAGTGATTTAATATCTATATGCCTCCGCTTCTTCATATTTAAAGTGGAGACTATCCCATCTACTTCGTAGGATTCTTGTGAGAATCAAATATATGTGTATTGCACTTAGTACTTTATAAATTAAATAAAAACTACATATTTTAATATTATATATATATAGTACCAAGTATAGTAACTGGTACATGATAAGCCCTTTTCAAAATGTGATTTATAATTTAGAGAATAATATCTCATTGCCTTTCAAAGATGTTTTTAATATTTATTAATTTGATTCCATCTGTTTTCTAGTGCCTAGAATTAGAGTATTAGTCTTTCAAATAAAAGCAAAATTTTGGGGTTGGAATAGGTGTTAAAAATACAGAGTAACAAAGTATCTCTTGTCATCATCTTTAAAAATAAGGTAAAGAAAACTTTTAAATTGTAAATATATTTTTGTATCAATTAGATTTATGTAGCATTTTCCTTTCATATAATAAACAGTTATATTAAAATATGCATGGACTCATTCTATATAACTTAGATTTTCTTCCTTGATTACATTTTTGTCAAGACTTTGTGTGTAGAGCATATAAATGTGTGCTTCTATTTGTCATCATTTTATGTATTCCATTGCCAAAAAACATTAACAAGATTTTCCTTTTTTTTTTTTGAGACGGAGTCTTGCTCTGTCTCCAGGCTGGAGTGCAGTAGCGTGATCTCTGCTCACTGCAACCTCCGCCCCCTGGGTTCAAGTGATTCTCCTGCCTCAGCCTACCAAGTAGCTGGGACTATGGACACGCACCACCATGCCCAGCTAATTTTTATATTTTTGATAGAGATGGGATTTCACCATGTTGGCCAGGATGGTCTCGATCTCTTGACCTCATAATCTGACCACCTCAGCCTCCCAAAGTGTTGGCATTACAGGCATGAGCCACCACACTCAGCCAAAAAGATGTCTTAATGATATAGCCTATTTACTTAGAAATTATTTAACAGTGAAGGACTGAATCTGAAATTCCTGTATTCTTCTCAGCTTTTAAAGTTTGTTTTGTTTTTGGTTCTTTAAAAAAAAAAAAAAAAACAACATACATATGGTGATTAAGGATAGGCATTCATTCATTCATTCAGTTAGTATTTGAGTGCTTCCAGGCACTATTCTAGGCACTAAGGACACATCAGTGAAACATTTATGTATTTATTTATTTATTTAGAGACAGGGTCTTGCTCTGTCTCCTAGCTCTCTACAACCTCAAACTCCTGGGCTCAAAGGATCCTCTTGCCTCAGCCTTCTGAGTAGCTACGACTACAGGCACATGCCACCAGGTCTGGCTGATTTTTATGTTTTTTTTTTTTTTGTAGAGATAGAGTATTGCTATGTTGCCCAGGCTGGTCTCAAACTCCTGGCCTCAAGTGATCCTCCTGCCTCCACCTCCCAAAGCATTGAGATTATTCATGTGAGCCACTGTACCCAACCCCAGTGAAACTTTTAGATCAGACTGTAAACTCATAATTGTATCAATTAGATTTTTCTCAATGATATAGGAACTTCATGGTCTTAATTGTTGATAGCATCCAAGTACACATTCCGTACACAGTTATCTGTGTCATGCAGTTAAAACGTTTTTTTATTGTCTTCTATAAAATATCTTAGTTATCATATGTAATGGTCAAACTGAAACATCATCTCTTACAAAGGTGAGATTACACACAATAGAATTATTTATAGAACTTCCATCTTATTATAAGCCACCTTTTTCATTAAATTTGGATAATAAGTGGTGCTTTGCTACTGGATTTAAACTAGTTTTATTTAGGCTATGGATCAACCTCTTTGTTCCAAAACACTGGAACAGGGAATTTTTTGCCTTTGCCCTTGCCCACAGAGAGTTTGTTTTCCTCTAAGTCTCATTAAGATGCTGTTCTCAAGCCAGTTTAATTTCACCTAGTGCCCGGTTTTTGGAGTGGGAATGAAGGTAGGCAAAAGTTAATTGTAGACCAACACAAAGAGGACAAGTGCAGCATGGGTTTGCAATAATGATGAATGCACGCTTTGAAGCAATCTAATGCCAGGGCCTGATGAAGCAATGCCCTGGAGCCAATGGGCGACCCATCAGATAACGCTGGTTGTGGGCCACCTTCTTTATTTCCTGAAGTTCTGTAACATGGAAATTCAGTCACAGGTTAATCTTTACTAAATTTTGTTCTCCAGAATTATTTAAAAACATAGGGAAATGATCAGGAATTGCTATTGTTATAATGTGGGGGATTAAATAGGTTCAAAATGAGTAGATTGTGTATTCTCATTACATAGAACCTTGTGCAAAATGTCTAACTAAAGTAACAAGTTACTATACAGCTAATTCCTCCTCATTAGAGTATTAGATGCTCTTATTTAATTTTCTGACAAAAATATGAATGCTGCAATTTCACTGCCTGCTTAAGGCCTATATTCCAGAACTTTCTTCATTGAGTTTTAGAGAAAGAGAAATATATTCTTTCTGAAGTTGAGGGTCCTGATTTTCTCAGTGTTAACCATGGGCCCTATTATGCTGCTTCCAACTGAGTAAGGCTAGGAAGAAATTCACAGCTGGCTGGGCACCTGACATGCCCAAGGCAGGTACTCTGACCTGCTCATATAGCCCTGGTTCCTCCTGGGGAGAACAGCAGTTTCCATTCCCTGAAGTGCCTAATTTATTCCAGGCTATGAATAGAATGAGCTTGTTGATTTGGGACTAGTGGCATTCCCCTTGCACAACCTCAGGACATGATTATCCACGCCAGGGTCAGGCAGGAGCTTCCCATCTGACCCTGTACAGTCCTCACCCTGAGCACTTAACAAGAGTAATGAGAGGCTATTGGAATGTTACATTCTTTTGAATTTATTTATATTTTTAATAAGGTACTGGCATCCTCTTTTGCCATTATCTAAGCCTGACTTTCTAGAAACTTTATTATAGAAAGTCTATTAACTCAATGAGTTGTTAGATGAAATATATTAATACATGAATCAGGAAAATCATAGTCCTAGAATATTTCCTTTTAGAACACATGTGTTTTTGAGTTCATGTATTCAGAGCACTGCATTAGGTTCTATCAGTGACACAGAAATGAAACAGGAAATAATGGTCCTGCTCCTGAGGCAAGACAAAAACGAGAGACATAGAGAAATTCAACAACAAGGAGAAGGACACATATTAATGAATAAAATGATGAGCACAGTGGTATAACCAAACATTTGTGTTTTATTTAAACACAAAGGACAAATAACAGAGAGATGGTGATTAGGAAAGACTTCTTGAAGGTAGCAAATTGTACTAAATCTTGGCATTTTTAAATAGGGCTCAAAGGAATGAAAGGCTCACTGTCATGAGTAGTTTTTGCCAGATAGGGAAAACTGGTATCTTCATACCTGGGGTGACTACTTTGTGGTTTCTCAGTAAATATTTTTTGAATTGAATCAATTCTTCCCTTAGAGGAAGAAAGACTAAGGTCTCTGACACTGTCAGAAGAATCATCCCAAGCACCTCAGGTTCTGATGTCCGTCAGGCACATGGATTTGTGACCAGAAGAGAAGGGACATATATTAAAATTAAGATATTTGAAACTTGACTGTATTTTGTGCTTTAATTATAGAAATGAGTAGGAAAATATAGGAGGAGACATTTATCACTTACTACTGGCCAATTTAAAAAAAAAAGAAGTTGAGGAAGTAAAATAGATGGACATTTCTGATGGAGTTTCTAAGGGAGAATTAGACAAAGAAGGAAATGGTCAAATTATAACTTAGACTTTTAAAAAATTAGAGTATTGACTTAATTTAGGTACTATGCCAGGTATTTTTCAAAGATTTTAAAATATCTGGAAAATACTCCATGTTGTTCTAGTCTTAGCAGGTATGGCAGCTATGTAAAGCAAATAATTGCAGCAATTTGAAATGAGTGCCGTTTGCATATATGAATAAAATGTGGTGAACTAAGCCAGAAAGAAAAGGAAATATGTAAAGGGCAGGAGAGGCTTCCCAGAGGAGGTGGCATCTCATTTGAGTCTTCATGGATGAGTTAGGAGTTTTTTGGGAGAAGGGAATATAGTGAGGGTATTCTAGGGAAAATCACATGTGTAAAGATAGAGAGATCTGAAGGATCACTGCATATACTTGGAAGTGCGAGAAGTTGGATGTGTCCAGAATGCAGCAGAAGCCTGGAGGTGATAGTGAGAGAGGGGTCTAGAGAGATAAGTAGGAACCAGAGCATGAAGGACTATGGATATTACGCCAAGAATTTAGAATATTATATATAGATGATGGGGAAGCATTGAATGACTTATACTAAAAAACAAAATTAAAAACACTTGCATACAGAGGGAGATCGTAAGGAGGACAACCTACTAGAGAAGATTGCAAAGGTCCAGAGAAACAAATAATGACATCCTAAATGTCAGTGGTGAAAACCAAAATGGAAAGGAAAGGATGAACTTAAGTGTGATCAAGGATGTGTTGCAAAAGGTCTTACCCATGTGGAGGCTGAGGGAAATGAGGGACACTAGAATTTTCTCAAGTTTTTAGCTTGAGCACCTGGGTAGATGGGATACTGTAACAGAACTGTGGAAAGTTGCAGTACAAACAACTTTTGGATGGGAAAGAATGGACTCAGTTTTGAACATGTTGAATTTGAAGTTACTGGAGGTCCACCAGGCAGGGATGTCCCTTACGCAGTTGGGTTTGAATCTGAAGATGGAAGTCAGGACTGGAGATGAGAATTTTGGAACCATCCAGGATATAGGTTGTAGTAAAAATCTTATATATGCATGGAGTTTTAAGAAGAAAACAGGCTCAAGTGTTATACTCAGGAAAGCACAAACAGTGACTTTGGACACTGGGAATACATGAAAAAAAATCCTGAGGTAGAACTATACCATGCCGTTAAGTTAGCCTACCTGCGAGGTGTTACGTGGTAATACCAAATAATGGAAACTTCAGCCTCCCTCCATCTCCTGCTTTTTCATTCCTTACGGTTTCTAGTATGCTGACAAAGAAGAATCCTTGAAGGAGTTTTTTCCCAGCTATCTAATGTAGGGCTTCGCGAACTGTGCTTTCTAGAGCATCTCTGGCAATTCTGCAAGATGTTAATAAGCGTCCATGAATTCCTGTGTCAAAAACCAAAATATGAAACATTTCTTAATTGCGGGCCTTCTCACAACCTTTATAATATACACCAAGGATTTCTGAGAGGGGGTGTAGTTAGTAGCTCTTTCCTGAGGTTTTTTTCTTTTTTTCCCTGAACCACAGACCCCTTTTCCTCATGGACTACCTATTAATATCTTTTTTAAAATGCTCATCTTTTGATTGAAGAAATTAATGTCATCTTCATAGTCATTTGGGCTTTTAATCTTTGAGGGTCTTTTGTATGTGAAAGGCATACTCATAGTTACCGTGTTGTAATTAACATTTTAAAAAATTGTAAATTATAAAGCCAAGTTTTCATAAGCCTTTAAGCTCAATTTATAAATCTTATTCTATTCATAAATCTAGTAATTTGGGGTTATATTTAATACACTCATTTTCATTTGTTCCATAATTAGTGATCAATTAGCTTATACATTTGACAGACTAAATTCTATTAAACATTTCAGATCATTTTCAAACTTGATTAAATTGCATTCCTTTAGACTTTTCAAACTGTAACTCCCAATATGCTTAATTTTCCCAAGCACTCCAAATCTCTGGGAAGGCAGCCTTACAAACCTAATGCAAGTCTTCCTGAGCACTTAAACACCACTTTCACACTGAAAGACAAATGTATGCATTAGTCAATCAGTTTTCAAACACTGTATACAAACTTAGCCAATCAAACTGTCCTTAACTATTTAAAATTAAAATGTCAAGATTACTACTAGTTAATCTCTTTAAAATATTTTAAATAAAAACTACAAGCCTCAAATCAATTTCCCAATGTGTCACATTCTCTTAAACATTTCACACACTTGAAATAACAAATGAAATGTCTGCATCCCTAACAAAATTATGAAAATTATTGTTTTCACCCCTTTTTTTAAAAATGTATTCTCTCCTCTTTTCTGATTGTAGGGTCACCTACCTGTAGGGCAGAGAATTACCCTCTCAGTCCTGCTAAAGCTGAGGAAACAGGCCTGCTGGCCAGACTGGGAATTAAATACCTGGGTGTTAATCCCAGGATGGATCTATCTGAGCTGTTTTTTTGAGTGATAAGAATTTTTTGTGCACATAAATTTTTTGAAAACTGTATTATTCATCTGTCATCCCATTATTCTATATCTTATTAGCCTATTTTATTATTATTATTTTATTTATTTTTTTGAGAGAGTCTCACTCTGTCGCCAGGCCGGAGTGCAGTGGTGTGATCTCAGCTCACTACAACCTCTGTCTCCTGGGTTCAAGCAATTCTCCTGCCTGTCTTCCGAGTAGCTGGGAGTACAGGTGCGTGCCACCACGCCCAGCTAATTTTTTTCTTTTGTGTATTTTTAGCAGAGACTAGTTTCACCATGTTGGCCAGGACGATCTCGATTTCTTGACCTTGTGATCCGCCTTCCTCAGCCTCCCAAAGTGCTGGGATTACAGGCGTGAGCCACCGCGCGTGGCCCTGTTTTATTATTTTTAATTGCCCGATTCGAATTAATGACATTCACTACCCTGCCATGAATTGCAGTTAATCTCTTAACTACCTAACTTGATTCTCCACCTGCTTTATATTTTGTTGTTCTTTCTCCTAGACCACTATTCTTTAGTAGTTTTACTGATAGAAGGCAGAGAAATCCTTACTGTGCTCCTTATTATATGCTTTCTTAACTTCAGTGTTTTTCTTGTTTCTGTCTTCTTTTTTGTTTACTACATTCGTTCTATGGGAATTTTGTTCACTGTCACCTTTATTTCAAAATTTTTGTTAGATCTTTTCATCTTTCTTTAGGCCATGACTTATTCAGGCCATGACATTTCCAAGGCAATGGTTATTTAGCTTAAAAACAAACAAAAAGAGTCATGGAAGGTGGTCAGCCTGTTTTGTTATTTACTTTTGGTGTGATTTTGGATGAGCTCATTTTAATCTCTTTGAGCCTTGACTGCCTGAGCTTTTAAACTAGATGAATATCTTACCTGTCTGCAGATAGGGGCCCAATGAGAAGATATCTTGGGGCCTTCTCTTTCATCTCTGATAGCTCTAATTCTTACTGCTTTTCATCTTGCTCAGTTGCTCTTTAATGACATAGTGTGTATATGTGGGTCACTTTGTAGAACTACTCAGAGAAATAGCTTTTTCAACCTTTAATTAGTTGTAAATATTTAAAAACTGGGAGAATTTCCTCTTCTTTTTTTTTTTTTTCTTAAAGATGGAAAGATGTGAAAATACTGCGTCTGCATTTCTCCTTCCCCCCAGCAGCTTGAGCTGAGTGTTGATGACCACTTCTATCTAGTGTCCTGTCCTTTTCAATTTGCCTCAGTGCCTACCTCACCAATTTTGTAATGAATTAAGCCAATGAGGTTTACATAGAAACAGCGTAAAAAATAAGGTCAGTTCTAGAATTTAAGGACTAAGTTTATGTATATGATAGCATGAGCTTTTCAAAGAAAAAAATTTTAAAATACTTTTTTTTTTGTATCAGCTTCAACCTATATGCATACTCAATTCTCATATTTTAAAAAGTAAATTAGGCTTGAAAAACCAGTGAATAAAGCGCATGCTTCTCCTGTTTCTGTTTTTTTTCTCCTAGTGTGAACATTCTGATTTTCCTCTGGGTACTAGGAAGAGGTGAATACTTTTGTTTGCCTTACTTGAGTACTTACTGTTCTAGCAGGTTATTGCACTTGGACAATAGACACCTTCCTATATTTCCTACTAATTATTCCTCAGGTTTGTTTTAAATATGTCTTGAATTTGCCCAATTGTCAGGTAATTGATGCAGTCATTTAAAAAACTGCTTGGGGATTATGATCTTGTATACACTTAAAAGAGTGCACACCATATTGAAATCACTACATTTTTTCGACTACATTTCTGTATAGGATTAGAGACACTCTGTTAATATTCCAGATAAGAAATCTGCAACATGTTTGTCATTTACCTTGTTTCTCTGGACTTAGGACATGAAATTCTATCCAGCAGCTTGAGAGCAATATTAAAAAATGATGTAGCATCACAAGCCAATGATAAATATGTTCACCCTAAGAATTTAAATGTGGTGAATAGATGCAGTAGTGTGATTAGCATTCAGTGGCCTATCTCTAATTCTCTTTACAGGCATTGAAAAGCCAACCAAGCTTGAAACATTTTCAGTGTGCCGAGCATTTGTGTGCTCCACTCAGTATCAGGGTAAATTTTGCCCATTTGAATGTCTTTCTGATGTGCATAGTTTGAAAAACAAATGTCCACAAATAAGAATATAAAAATCACTTAGTATCCTACACCATCACAAACAAAGAATGTGGAGCTACTGAACACACAACAACTTTATTTCTCATTATTGACTATAAAATTATTTTCTTGCCTAATTTGTTTCAATCAGACATTTATTGATGTGTACCTAATTGTCTTTCATTAACAATAACATTCAATATAAATGATGATTTATGCTTGATGTCATACTGAATTTATAATAATTTGGAAACAAGAGACAACTTATAGGGAATTGAATGGAATAAACTCACTAAGATACAAAACAAATCAGAAGTACTTTAAGAGTAAGCAAACTGTTACTATGCACAATAAATAAACAATTGTAAAGCTCTGGGAATTGGATTATGTAAAATATGTACATGTTATATTCGTACAATGGAGTATAAACTCTTTGGGAGGGGTACTTTCTTTTTTATTTATTACAGAATGATAATGAAGATTAGTTTCATGACCTTCATATACAGCACTGCTGTGTAATGCAAATAGTTGACTGCCACAAGTCTGTTTCTATAACTGAAAGAGACATACAAAGGATTATTCTGTTTAAATGACTCAAAATTAATAATTATACATTTCTTCTACATGTAAAAGTTCTAAAATATAGAAGAAACTGAAATGGATATTTCTTAATTAATTATGCCTTAATTCTGATGCACATTTTCTTTTGAAAAACCAATTTTTTAAAGAATGGTTATACACAACTTCATTACTGGCATGACTGTTTCAGGTGTCGTGTTCAGGGATTATGTCAAAGCAGACGGATATATGGTGTAGAATGATTCTGGGGACAGACTTTCCAGATTAACAAGAAAAGAGAATTTTAAAATAGGTATACCTAAGATTGGACATTTTTAATGTGAGGAGTGTTTAGTTCAATGGGGATGTTTCTCAGAGAGATTTATTACTTTTTAATGGTGCCTCTGTTATTTTATGAGAGTCCCTCAGTAGCTGTCCTCCATTGGAGAACATCTCAGAATTACTTTTTTTCTGTCCACTTGCCCATATTTTTCATTTACTTTACTGGATTTGCTCACATTTATTACCCCCATTCATATTTCCTTCCATTCTTGATACAATGGAAGAAAAATTTATTTATATGTATATATATGTGTATAGCATATATACACATGTGCATGTGTTGGAAAAATTGTTTTCTTAAATATATACACACAATGCAAGCTTAGCATAGCATCTGTCTCTCTTGTATATTAGATTTAAAGGCTCAGTAGTTAAAATGTGTTTTAAAATTGCAGATTGCATCCCATCTTTTAATTTAGAAAATAAAGAGACAGATCTAGTCAGGTTAGCCACATGCCCATGTGGTCTTCAGAGGCAGAACTCAAATGAGAACACATGTCTCTGATGACCTGCCCATACCTTCCCTGCAATACTGCCAAGTCTGGATGAAAGTGGTCTGGGTGTAAGTAAGAAGTATGAGAAAGACTGGGTGAATTATTAGCAAACTCTAGATTTTAATCAACTTGATCACTATATGCTAGGCAATTTTAGGAATATGACTTTCTGTCTGTAAATGGAGGTAGAATAGATGAAGAGTATTAGAAAGGTTAATTAAGAATATAAATGGTGAATTAAGAAAAAGTTTGGGACCAGTGAGATGTGACGTAGTATCTACTCCCACTTTACTCCTGTTTTAGAGTTAAAATATCAGAAGATATCAGAGGAAGTAAAGTTTTATGAAAATACAGTATTTGTTAAGTTTAGAATATTTTGACCTTGAAGCATATTCGCATACCATTTCATCTGTAGAAGTTTGATTTGGATCTTTTTACAACTTTCATTTCACTCTTGATCATGTTCATGCATTCTTTCTCCTTCTTGAGCAGTAATGTATTTTAATACCTGATTCAATGCCTTGTTCACTAATTCTATCACCTATGTCATTTATATGTCTATTTATATTGATTGTTTTTTCTCCTCATTATGGGATATGTTTTCCTGTTTCTTTTCATGCCTGGTAATTTTGACCAGGTGACCAACATTGTGAATATGATGTTGTTTGGTATTGATTTTTTAAAAAATTCGTTAAATATATGTGGGTCTCGTTCTGGGAAGAATTAAAGTTACTTGGGCATAGTTTGTTCGGTAAATCCTGAACAGTGTTTAGTCCAGGGCTAATTCAGCCACAATAGTGAGGCATTGCCCTTCTGAGCCCTTGACTCAATGCCCTGTGAATTAGCAGGTCATTTCTATCCAAGCTCATGGAAGTATCAAGTACTCCCAGGCCTTTATAAACTCCAGATATTTCCCACTTATTCCTTAATGATGGTTCTTTCTCTGGCCTCAGTAGTTTTCTTTTTTATATGACCAGACCAGTATTCAACCAAAGACTTAATTGGACTGTGCCTATCTCCAGAGCTTGCTCACTTGCCCTTTCTGGGCATCTCCCTCCTTTCTGGCACTCTTCCGAGCAGATTCTGGCTACCTCGGTGTCCTAGAGTCCTAAACTCTGTCTCCAAGCAAGACTGTTGGGCTCTGTTTGGAATCTCCTTCCCCTTGCCACATTTGGAAACTCTCTCCAGGCACTGAACGTTTTACTTATGTATATGGCTGTCCTCATTTGTCTCCCTTCTCTCAGATATTATTGTGCAGCATTATCCCTTGTTTGATGTGTGTCAGCAGATTTATGACAGAGTGCTAACATGATCTATATACTGGGTTCTCTGAACACTGCTTGAACTTCTGTAAGCTCAAGGGTAGTGACTAAGTAATCAATCCATTTGCAAACATTCATTGAGAGCTAATTATGTAATAGGATTTTATTAATTATTGGAAATACAGAGATGAATAAAGTGTGGTCCCATAGCCTAGTTGAAAAAACTAGCATGTACAGTTTTTTACACTGACTGAAGTTAAAAGATTATTGTAATTGGAGATTATCCTGAGAGATCAGAAGGTCTTAGAAACTTTGTGTTTGCAGGATGTAACATAAAACTAGATCTTGTATACAGCATTCAATAAATACTTAAGAATGAAGGATAGTGTAGCTAATTTATAGGCATATTCTGCTAAGAAATGCTTACAGCTTTTTTTCTTAGTTCCCAAGAAAAGATAGCTTAAATAAATAAGAATATGATGATGTGTGTTTTAGAGAAAAATAATCTGACTTATTTTAATTTGAACTATCATGAATATTATTTATTGATAATTGCAAAAAACTTTAAATGTAACATTGTTATCTAAGTTATATAGTCTTGTTTTGTTTCTAATTATCATATCAAACAATTGAAAAATACCAATCCAGTCAAACCTTCATTTGTAACTGCTGCTCCCTCTTTGTTCTTTTTCTTTTCTTTTCTTTCCTTTCTTTTTTTTTCTTCTTTTTACTTATTTCTGTTCATGTTTTGAAAAGCAGGGTCTGCAGATAGTTATTTATATGTATGAATTCACTGGTTCATTCTAGTGCGAAATAGGTCATTCTGGAACACTGAGAAATGTGATTGCTGAATTTCAAGCAGTTTTTGCTGCTCAGCTGGATCTGTAGAAAAAGGAAAGGGGTCAGGCCGGCACTTGTTGAAGATTTCTTGTTGCCATTGTCCTAGTAAAAGAGACTTGATGCTGGTGAATGTGAACTATTCAATGTATTAGGGAGGAGTAGAGGGAGGCTTAGTACCTAGTTTAATAATTATTATGATATTTTAGTTTAACTACTTTTTAGATGGTTAATACAAAAAAATCAAATGTCATCCTAATAAAGATGTGCAGGACTTTTTCTCCTTAAAAAAACTAGGTATAGCAAATAATGGCACTGTGAAAATTTTGAGGCACAAATTTGCCCTTTTTTTTTTTTTTGCATGCTAATATACTGAAAAAGACAGAAAGCTGCAATAGGATTGGCAAGTTATGATTCTCATAAAAAATAACATTTTTAAACAAGAAAATAAAGAATATTTTGAAAAAAGTGTACATTACTCAGCATTGAAAAATGGAAATCATTTAATCTTGTGCCTTCTTTTCCTCTGTGTGGAAACTAGGGTTCTAAATAGGAAACTACTTTCTTTCTTTTTTTTTTTTGAGACAGAGTCTTGCTCTGTCACCCAGGCTGAAGTGCAGTAGTGAGATTTTGGCTCACTGCAGGCTCCACCTCCCAGGTTCACACTATTCTCCTGCCTCAGCCTCCCAAGTAGCTGGGACTACAGGCGCCTGCTACCACGCCTGGCTAATCTTTTGTATATTTAGTAGAGACGGGGTTTCATCGTGTTAGCCAGGATGGTCTCGATCTCCTGACCTTGTGATCCACCCACCTCGGCCTCCCAAAGTGCTGGGATTATAGGTGTGAGCCACCGTGCCTGGCAGGAAACCACTTTCAAATGGTAAACTGTTTACAAACTTGATAAAAACAGCCCATTAATTAAAATTTAATTCCCACATTCAGGTGGCAGTTTTGTTTATGAATACATGCATTAATTCATAGGTTTTTCTTTTTTGTATGACATACCTGTAATATCCCGCAATTACTTCCATTAATATCTAGTTAAGAAATTTCAGAAATTACAAATTTAGAAATACGTACTTTAGTCTATTTCAGTTGTTAATATAAATAAATAGGCTGTATTACTGAAGAATTTATTTCAAATTAAACTTGAAGAGAGGATTTTGTAAGAGATTAATTCAAAATTATGCTGAGATTCTGCCTGGGTGTTCTTGAATCCAGTAAACCCCTGGATTTTAAAGTAAGTGAGTGAGAATAAGTACTGACAGAACAGTGAGAGTTTTGCTTGGCTGGCCAAGGAGCAGGTGTGAGCTACCAGCCCACACTTCCCACTTAGGAGCTGTGTGGTACCAATAGGCTATGATCGTAATCACTTATTTACCTGTAACCTAGAAGAGAATGAAGGTATCTGACTCAGTCATATGGCAGACTTTTAAATGGAAATATTCATTATAAAGGAAAGGAATTCTTTCTCTGATTTTAATAGAATGGGAGTGTTCTCTCTCTCAACCCCATGACCCCGCCTTCTGTGAACTGAATGAATTTGATGTTTGAAAAGTGATTCAGATAAAATGTAGTATTGTGATTAAAGACGTCTCAGAACATCTTAATCATGTATTGCTCTTGTATTGATATACATTGTTTACATTGAGCTAATGCCATAATGTAATTAAAGTTTCCCATAGGACTGTATGGGAATCGGCAGTGGGGCACAAACCGGTATTCCATTCTGTGGGAGAAATAAATTTCTCTTCTTATCCCTTACTAGGTTCATGGCTAAGACCCCTATAACAAGACAGATTATCAAGAAAAAAACCATACAAATGTATTTAAATACAAGTTTTATGTGACATAGGGGCCTTCATAAGGAAATTAAAACCTAAAGAAACAGGTAAACCTGTATGTTTTTTATGCTAGGTTTGATGAAAAAGTCAATCAATACAGAGAAGTGTGATTGGACAAAAGGGTTATGATCTAATGGTAATAAACTGGGAAGAACTTAGCAAGTCTTGTTTGTTGAGATTCTTCTCTGTGTCCCTGTATCATCAGACATGAGGATGTTCCTTTCTTGTGGATATAGAATGGGTACCTCTCACATGAAGGTCTTACGACCGGCTTCAGGGGAAGGTCAGAAAGAGGATGTGGGGAAGGTGAGCGTGACCTTCCTCCTTCTGCTATTTTCTCAAATGCCAAGGTACCATATTTTGGGGAAGTGTGTCCTGACCCTCATCAGTTCTCTCCATTACTCTTTGTCCTTCCTTTTGTAAACCTCAGGTATTTCCCTTACTGTTCTCCCTTTTTACTTTTCCAATAGGTCTTTGAAAGTGTGAGTCTTGGCCGGGCGCGGTGGCTCATGCCTGTAATCCCAGCACTTTGGGAGGCCGAGGCGGGTGGATCATGAGGTCAGGAGATCGAGACCATCCTGGCTAACATGGTGAAACCCCGTCTCTACTAAAAGTACGAAAAATTAGCTGGGTTTGATGGGCGCCTGTAGTCCCAGCTACTCGGGAGGCTGAGGCAGGAGAATGGTGTGAACCTGGGAGGCGGAGCCTGCATTGTGCCCAGATCATACCACTGCACTCCAGCCTGGGCGACAGAGCGAGACTCCATCTCAAAAAAAAAATAAAAAAAACAAAGTGTGAGTCTTGGCCGGGCACGGTGGCTCACGCCTGTAATTCCAGCACTTTGGGAGGCCGAGGTGGGAGGATCACCTGAGGTCAGGAGTTCGAGACCAGCCTGACCAACGTGGAGAACCCCGTCTCTACTAAAAAATACGAGATTAGCCGGGTGTGATGGCACATGCCTATAAGCCCACCTAACTTGGGAGGCTGAGGCAGGAGAATCGCCTGAACCCGGGAGGCGGAGGTTGTGGTGAGCTGAGATCACGCCATTGCACTCCAGCCTGAGCAACAAGAGCAAAACTCTGTCTCAAAAAAAGAAAGTGTGAGTCTTTTGGCCCACTGGGCAACCAGATATAATGGGGGTGCTTTTCCTAACTTGCCTTGTTTTAAGTAAGGACACAGATCCAGGTTTTCTAAGCAGTGTCCTACTTAGTGCTGAAAAAATGGAGAGGATAGCAAAGTATTTTTTTTTACAGTAGAAAACTAAAGAAAAATTAAGAAATCTTTAGTAATTGTTACCCATGTCTTTATTTAAATATATAGATCTATCCTAACATGATTAATCTTAGACGTAACAACTTCATTCATTCATGAATCTATGAAACCTTTAAATGTACTAGATATGCAGCCCTAAGTGCCCCAGATTGACTCCTGTATCTAAAGAGTTCATGATACTTTATAGTTTTCTAAACACTTTCATTAAGTTTCATCTGATTGTTTATCTACTTATTTAACAAATCCTGTTGATCTCCCTATTGTTAGCACTGGAGCTACAGCAGTGAATAAAATAAAACTCCACTGCCTTTGTGGAGTTATATTCCAGCAGGAAGAATGGACAATGGACAAGTAGAAATATTCTTTACATCACATAGCAGTAAGAAAATATAAGAGATTAAATGGATGTAGAAGGTGGGGTGTGTGTTTGCAGTTTGAAACACAGCTCGTGGAGGAGCTAGCACTGAAGCAGAAACTTGAGTAAAATCAAGGAGTAAGCCACATGGATAAATGAGTAAACAGTAAGTACAAAGTCCTTGAAGCAGAAACACAGTGTTTGAGAAACAAAGCGGAGGGCAGTATAGTCAGACCAAATCAGAGAAAGAAGGAAAGGTAGCAAATAAGGTTGGGGTGCTAGCCAACAGGCAGATTATGTTGGGCCTAATAGGTCATGCAAAGGGGTCTGGATTTTATTCTAGGTGCAATGGAAAGCCATTGGAAGATTTTGAACAGATTGAGAATGAGATTTTTCTTTCTTTCTTTTTTTTTTTTTGAGACAGTCTTGCTCTGTTGCTCAGGCTGGAGTGCAGTGGTGCCATCTCGGCTCACTGCAAGCTCCGCCTCCCGGGTTCACACCATTCTCCTGCCTCAGGCTCCTGAGTAGCTGGGACTACAGGTGCCCGCCACCATGCCCAGCTAAGTTTTTACATTTTTAGTGGAGATGGGATTTCACTGTGTTAGCCAGGATGGTCTCGATCTCCTGACCTTGTGATCCGCCCACCTCAGCCTCCCAAAGTGCGGGGATTACAGGCTTGAGCCACCATGCCCGGCTGAGATTTCTCTTAAAGGAATCTAACAAAATGAAATTGTCAAGCCTCAAAGGAAGGTGAATTATAAATTAATGACTGATCATGTAGACACTTTGCTTAACAGTTAAAAAGCATTTGTGTCTTTATTTCATCTAATTAACAGAAAACACCAAAATAATATACTTTTCATAGTTGTATTTAAAATTCAGAGGTTTTCACTTTGAGAGGCCAAGGTGGGCGGAACACCTGAGGTCGGGAGTTCAAGACCAGCCTGAACAACATGGAGAAACTCCATCTCTACTAAAGATAAACAGTTAGCCAGGCATGGTGGTGCATGCCTGTAATCCCAGCTCCTCGGGAGGCTGAGGCAGGAGAATTGCTTGAACCCAGGAGCTGGAGGTTGCGGTGAGCTGAGATCGCACCACTGCACTCCAGCCTGGGTGACAGAGTGAGACTGTGTCTCAAAAAAATAAATAAATAAATAAAATTCAGAGATTTTTAAGGAGGAAATTTTACATAACTGATTTTGATAATATTTTCCATTTTTCCAATTTTCTGAGCATTTCCTGTACTTTTTTTCACCTCTTTAAAAAGTAACTTTATTAAGATGTAACTTACATACCACAAAATTCACCTATTTAAGGTATACTATTCAGTGGTTTTCGTATATTCACAGTGGTTTAGTGTATTCATATTTAGTATATTCACAGTTTTGTATATTCACTATTGCTACTATCTAATTTCAGTAAATTTTCATCAGTCCCAAAAGAAATTCTGTAACACATAGCATCAGTCCTGATTTATTCCTTTTCCTCAGCCCTTGGCAACTACCAATCTACATTTTGTCTCTATGGATTTGCCTATTCTGGACATTTCATATAAATAGAATACTGTAATATTTATTATATGTACCCTTTTATGTCTGGCTTTTTTCACGTAATACAATGTTTTCAATGTTCTTCATGTTGTAATGTATTCACTTTCAAAGTTTATTTCTTTTTATTTCCAAATAATACTCCATTGTACTGATATACCACATGTCTATTCATTAGTTGATAGACATTTAGGTTGTTTCTCCTTTTTTGCTATTGTGAATATTTGTATATACATTTTGGTGTGGACATATGTTTCCATTTCTCTTGGATATATACCTAGGAGTAGAATGGCTGGGACATATGGTCACTTTACATTTAATATTTTGAGGAACTCCCAGACTCCCTTCCAAAGTGGTTGCACCATTTTATCATCCTGCTAGCAGAGTTTAAGAGTTCTAATTTCTACACATTCTTGCAAACAGTTGTTATTGTCTGTTTTTTCAATTTTATTTTCATTAATTTTCACATTTAGAGGAACTGGAAGCCTATCCTGCTTGCTTGTTCTACATGCTCAGTTTTTCCCTGCTATAGACTATGGCGGAGATGGTACCTGTGGTATAGTAGAAAGAGCCCTAAACTTAGAAGAATTGGTGTGAGTCCCGGTTTAGCACTTGCGGCTTGAATGACCTTGAATAAATCTTCGCTTCACTTCTGTGAGCTTCAGTTTACCCCTATTTAAAATAGGATTAACCCTTGCTTTCCGGCGATGATCCAGTAAAGCAACATGTAAAATATATTCCTTTTCCGTCTTCCTCCATTTTACTCTCTCTTTGATGCATATTTCTTAAGTAAATAAATAAGGAGAGATATTAAATAATTTTGCCTTAATGGCCTTTCCCTAATAAGATATAAACCCTAAACAAGTTTTAAATTTCTGTCTTTGTAATGGGTAGTTAATGTTAGTGTTAGTTGTATCAGCAGAAAAGTTGAAAGCAAAGTTTGTCTCCTGGTCTGTTCCATTTGGGAAGAATTTTATAATTTGTCTAGGATAATAAATAAAGTAGATAATCTACATACATGGATAATTAAGAGATGAATGTGGCTCTTTTTCTTTTCTAGTATTTAAATTGTTTTTCCACATTTTTCTTATTTATTCTTATAACTTGAGTATGTATCCAAAGAAAGCTGTGTTTTCTCCCTTACCTTCTTGTCAGGTGAAGGCAACTTTGAGAACATATGCAAGGTCTAATGGCTTAAAAACAGCATGTGGCCAAAGCTTTCACTGGTTTACAACAGCCAGACTTTTCTACTACAGTTTTGCCCGAATCACCTTCTGAAGCCAAATTGACACAATTACAATCTTTCACAAGTGCCATCAACCTTCTTTCCATTGTGTTTTGTCCTTTCTGTGCCACCGGCCTGGCCCATTATTCTTGTCCAGCCCACAAGGTCCACTTCAGTTGCGCCTTCTCCAAGAAGCCTTCTCTTCTCTTTCATCATTCATTAGAATCCTTTTTATTTACTGCTAGCTATTTTTTGATACAAAAAGCAATTCATACATTAAAAAAGTCAGGGCTAGGCACAGTGGCTCACGCCTATAATCCCAGTATTTTGGGAGACCAAGGCGGGTGGATCACAAGGTCAGGAGATCAAGACCATCCTGGCTCACATGGTGAAACCCCATCTCTACTAAAAATGTAAAAAATTAGCCAGGCATGGTGGTGGGCACCTGTAGTCCCAGCTACTTGGGAGGCTGAGGCAGGAGAATGGCGTGAACCCAGGAGGTGGAGCTTGCAGTGAGCCAAGTTCCCACCACTGCACTCCAACCTGGGTGACAGAGCGAGACTCTGCCTCAAAAAAAAAAAAAAAAAATCAGAATTGTGTACTCCCCAAAGTACTCTATGTGTAACCTTCCAGTCGTTTTAAATATATATCCAAGTACATTTTTGACACAAATGAGAATATCCCATATATGTTGTTGTGCACTTGCTTTGTCACAAAATTATGTGTCATCTATTGCACTCACTGAATGACTCACTTACTCTTTATTTCTGTTTTTATTTAATGTTTTTTGTGGATTAGTCTTGCTCCTTCAATTAAAATAAGACACATCTTGGAGGACAGAGACTATATCTTAACTCTTAAACTTTTGCTCTTCTCCATCAGGAACGCACAGAGCTCTGCTCTGTAGGAGGTACTCGGTAAGTGTTGTTGGTTAATTTGGACATTTTGAGCCTATACTTAGTGTGATCTTCTGTAAATTCAAGAGAAGTCTTAGAGGACTGACTTATTTTCACTATAGGTAATCTTTCTAATGAAAATACATTTAGAAGTACAATTGCATGTAAAATTAATATTTGTTTGCAGGGCTGGGCACAGTGGCTCATGCCTATCAATCCCAGCACTTTGGGAGACGAAGGCAGGCAGATCACCTGAGGTCAGGAGTTTGAGACCAGCCTGGCCAACGTGGTGAAACTCTATTTCTACTAAAAATACAAAAAATTAGCCAGGCGTGGTGGCGCATGCCTGTAATCTCTGCTACTCGGGAGGCTGAGGCAGGAGAATTGCTTGAACCCAGGAGGCAGAGGTTGCAATGAGCCGAGATCGCACCATTGCACTCTATTGCACTCTAGCTTGGGCAATAAGAGCGAAGCTCCATCTCAAAAAAAAAAGAAAAAAAAGAAAAAAAAATTGGTTTGCAGAAAGAATACAATTGATGTCAGAAATTTGAGAAGACCCAGCATAAGGCATACTGTCTGGCACAATTTGCTTTGTAAAATGAGGGAAAAGGATAGCAGGTAGAGGGGAATTAAAAGGGTAAATCAACAAAAAGTGTAACAGTGACTTAGTTGGGGACTGAGAGAAAGGGTAAATGAAGGGAAACTTTTTGAGAAGTCAAATACATGTAGTCAATACAAAAACTACGGAAGAGACCTTTTATCCTTTTAACTATAATAAAAGCCCTACTGGCTTCCCAAAATACCTGTTCCATCAAGGAAAAAGATAAGCTTTGTGTGTAAATGAAAGAGAACATCTCTTCTTTGTCCTGAAACAGTTGAAAAATAAAAAGTTTTACTACAAGAGTATGAGATTGCTTGATAAATACATGACATAAAAGCTCAAAATTAATCTTCTGACATTTATTTGTTTACTTTTGATTCTCACAAAGACTGTTATATTTTATTTTTTCCTAAATTAGATTAATAGTATTTTATACTACAGGTTCACTTTGACGATAGCAGTGATAGGATCCACTGACCAAAAGATCATTTTTAACAGTAGCAAATAAATGTGTTGTTTTTGAAACAGACAATGGCCTGACTTTGTGAATTTTCTAATGAATGCTATTTGAATTTTAAAGTTCTTTATGCCACTGGAAAGCAGAATGGCTGCAGCTTAAAACCATAAGCTGCAGGAAGTTTCCTGAACTTTTAGAAATTGAATTACTGAATACAGGTTACCTTTTGCATAATTGTATAAAGCTGATGAAATGGGTCTCTTTTGCTGTGATTGCTTTCCAAATTCTACCCAAGTGAATTCACAGCTGATGGTTTTAAGCAGAGCAAAGACAGATTAACTGGCTCACATAAAATAAAACCTTTAGTGACAGAAAAATGAAATAGTCCTACAGCTTCACAAGATGTTATACATATTTTTAAAGTACCCAGTAATTCTTACGGCAAATATCATCCCCCACTCTGATTAGCTTCACTGTGGTGTTTATAACCGATTTTACCTTGTGCTATTAGTTGATGTTATGTCTTTTAGTTTCTCCACTATGCTTTACAGTGTTTAGAATAATAAATGTTATTGGCAGAAAAAAATGCCATGAGAAAATTGCTTTGTCTTAAGATTTCTCTATCTTATAAAATTTATTATTTATATATTTATTCTGCCAGGAATGTTTTAGATGGTTAAACATTAATGACACACAGGGAGGCATTATTCCTGAGTGTGTGTTTGCAGAAGTATCTTTTCATGAAGTTTTTTGTCTTGCTTTTTTTTTTTTTTTTTTTTGTACTGTATATCTACACACACCATTGTGCAATGGTGAACTTAAGTGAAAGCAAAACAAAAGAAAAGCCAAAAGTAACACAGTTGCTGTGGTCTGGAGCCCTTCTGACCAACAGAGTAGCCTAAGCTAAGATGGAGATACCCCACCCCACCACTACACACACTTTAAATGCAATAATGTAGGCATTGTTTTCATTTTATAGAGAAGGAATCAGTATCTCACAAAGGTTTCAGCAATTTGCCAAGATCTCAGTTAGTGGTGAAATCAGAATTAAAATTCAGGTCTGTCTGATTGGAACCATGAGTTTGGCTGCCTTCCAAACTCATGGTTTGGCTACCTCAGTTCTAAAAATTTGATAGACATAAAGTCATTTTTAGTAAAAGAAAATTAAAATTTGTACTAACGTATATTCTTAATTTGAGACTGAACACTGATACGGAAATGAAGATTTTAGCATTTAAAAGTAGTGCTAAGTCACTTCTGAGTTTTTGTTTTGGGACCAGGCTCTCCTATGCCCTCTGTATCTCTCCAGATTCTGACTCCATGAATCTCCCTCTTTGGAGACAGAAACACTAATTACCATCTCTCTCTCAAGGCTGTATTTTATCCTTCCTTGGGGCAGAGTACAAGCTGCCGAAACGAATTCAACTCATCTCACTTGTGCCCCAGCCACTTAGATTCCCTGCCTTACCAATTGCCCTAGTCCTGGAGTGCAGCTGCCCTGGGAACCTGGGAACCCATTCACACAGGTCTCTGTCAAATGTGCCACTTTCTCAAGGAGTTTTTCACTTCTGTGATGTCTATTTTGAACTTTTTGCAAAGTATATCCTTAGCATTTCTCCCAAACTGAAGTGGCATGCACTGTACAGTCAATTCTGTATTTTTAGTAGCTTTGAAACATTTTTGTTAGTTAAAATAAAAGCTACAGATTAGTGTAGGTGGTAATTAAAAGTTGGTACTTTTTGTCCAATACTTTTCCCTGCCCATGCACTATTGAGAAGCGTGGGAGAAGATTGCTTGGGAAATTACTATCACAAAGTGTATTTTAAAATGGCTAATTATAAACATTTTCTCCTCTTTTTGTATCACTTAGTGTTGAAATAAGGCAGAGAGGTAACTCAATTTAGTTCAAAAGCCATTTTCTAAATGAGAGGAATTAACTGAGAACTGTTACATTAATAGACATTGCCAGTGGCTGTATTCTGCATACAAAACACTTGTTCATGTTTTCCTTGACCTCCTTTGATTGGGCCCAGCACTAAGTTTATACTGAATGGCCTCAGTCTGGTCTTTGGCAAGCATCAGGGAGCAATGAATAGTGGAACATCGAAAGGCTTAAATGTCCTGGCACAGGCCCTGTGTCAGTATGATGAGCTAACCATGGCATTGTTCAATGAGAAGGCCCTGTGTTCCTTTGGAAATAAAATCTTGGCTTGTGGACAGAGGTCTATGTACACACATTGAATTTCTCTGTCTTCCTGCTATGCTATTCCATTCATAATTAAACTTTGAAAGCAAAGCTCTGAAGAGGTTCTTCAATGCCTCTCCTCTGAGTATGCCCAGAAACAAGTGGCTGATGTAAAAATGGCATAGGTCTACTCTTTTATTTGGGAGCTCTCTGAAATTTAAGTCCAAAGACTTCAAGAACAAACTCTTTAAGCTGGACAGCATTGTAGACATTCACTGTTTCGCCCCTCAAAAGGTTTTCTCTCTGAAAGCTGTGGTAATCACAGATTTTTTGCTGCAGAATTTCTGATGTTCTGATCTTTTTTGTTTACAGCTCCATCTGTATTTGTAGTGAAATGTCTAAATTTGTCTCAGCACATCTCAATTCCAAGAATGAATTGATCTGCTTATGAGCAGTTCCCCCTTGAAAGCAAAGAAAAAGAAGAAAACTAAGCTCTAGAGATTATTAAAGATATGACATTGTAACATGCCTTTTCTTTTCTAATTTTTACTCTTAAAAACAGAACAAAAATTTTATAGTCCAAGTCTGCCAGACAGTACCTGAAGAAGCCAGGAATATTTGGGTAATAGAAACGTGTGCTGTTGATATTGTACATTATCAAGAAGAGTCTCCTAGGAGTTCTTCTAAAGCATATTTTAATTCTCTGTTATAAAAACAGCCTCCTGGTAGGGTATAAATAGCTAAATAAAGTGATAAAGAACCTACATTATGCAAGTATTCAAAATCTGAAGATCTTTTAGAAATACATGTTGAAATACTTGCATAATAACAACATAATTTCTGGGATTTGCTTAAAAACAGTTTGATGTAAGGATAAATAGGTCAGCATGTAAAGGAAATAAGATTAGCCATGAATTCATTGTTGACCGGGGTGACGCATACATGCACATTCTTATACTATTCCCTCTACTTTTTAGATGTTGGAAATTTTTTATAATTAAAAGTTAAAAACTTTTTTCTGATGGTTCAGAATGATGGTTTCATAGGATGAAATGTTTTCTTGCTAAAGAAAAAGAGTCCAAAGATCTAAGCCACTTTAGAATCTTTAAAAATTTGTATGCTATGCAAATAATACAATTGTGAATAATCTATTTTTACTTCATGATTACATTTAGAATGCTAGCTGTGAATAAGGATATAAAAATCATACCGTAAATAGTTTGATACCTGAAATGCTTAGGTCATTGACATAATTGGGATAGTTTAATTTCTAATATAGGTTATTCACAGGTAAACAATGCCAAAAACATTACTATGTTGGAATACATACCAGTAAACCCACACCAGACAACCTAATTTCTGTGAAATGATCAAGAAAATGGTTGGATTCTTATGGTTATGATTTATCATATCATTGTGGTGTTGGAAACATTTTGATTAATAAAGTGTCAGTTAAGAGAATGAAAGATGAAGAAGGAGTTAAGAATATGCCATCCTCAAACATGCCATTTTGGCATATTAACTGTTTTGAGGTAAAGACACTTGATAAACAGCAGGGGCAAGAAGATCACTCTGACCTTCCTTCTGTTTTGTAAAAGCAGCAGATGAAATTTCTATTTGAAATATGTTCTCCCTCCCTATACCAGAAGGAAAGTGTCATTCATTTCTAGGATGGTAAGTTGAGGCCAAGAAAAATCTGTACAGACACGAACCTTCATCTTCCTTGTCCCTTCTCTACCCAAAACACTCTAGCCCAAGCCTCTTTGCCTTGTCACATTTTCACAGTTTACTGCTTTTTGTCTAATTTTTTGTAATCTTTTGTCTATAAATCAATATCTAAGCGTTCAACTCTAACTGCATCTTTGGGTCTCCATTTTCCTATGAAGTCTCCTGTGGAGTGTAAAACTTACATTAAATTAATTTGTTTGCTCTTCTCTTGTTGATCTGTCTTTGGTTAGTTTAATTCTCAGGCCTAGCCTAAGAAAACTAAGAGGATAGAGGCAAAATACTGCCCCTCTACAATGTTCTGTGAACCCAAAGTAACAGATAAATATGTTCATATCTATTTATATCACATTATAAGCTGTTTTCTACTTTATTTTTCTTTGGCTCAGTTCAACCATTAATCAACTATATTAAAGTTCAGGTTTTTAAAAAAATGTAGTTATAGTATTGCTTAGTTGGAAGATGGGCATATCTTGGTGAATTCCCACTGGGAAAGCTTTACTCTAATGAGGCCATTAATGTTAGTATTCCAGGCAATGGGAATATCAAGTAGTTGCTGATAACTATTGAGTAAACAGGATGAGTCTTTAATGACTCTGCTCTTATCTATTGCTACTCTTAGTATTCTCTTGAATATAGAAATTCAGACCCTAAATAACTGATCTTATATTCTCTGAAGAATGCCACATCCTAGCTAAGAAGTTATTACTGATGATAAACATGATATAAACATGTAAACATGATATATTCATGTTTACAATCATTTACTTCTGCCATATGAAAACGTTTAAAGTATATATACATTTTTTCAGCTTGGAAAGTTTGATGGCATTTCATTTGAGAAGTATTTTTTAAAATATTGGTTTTTGTGGCAAGTTGACCCAAAAAAGTTGAAAGGAGGTGAAATCAAAGCTTTTATTTTTATTTATTTATTTTCAGACGGGGTCTCACTCTGTGTCTCAGGCTGGAATACAGTGGCATGATCATGGCTTACTGTGGCCTTGACCTCCTGAGTTCAAGCTACCCTTTTTTAAGAAATCAAAACCTTTATTAAGAAAAAAACTACCCTATGGTTCATAGACTGTTGCAGATAGACATGAAAATCATCTTTGTAGTATGTGATGGCCCAGATTAGATTTCTGTTTATTTCAGAATATGATCATCAGATATTTATTAAAGTTTTACTGAAGTCACTATGTTTCCATCCATGTGACCATACACTTGTCCATTTGTTCATTCATTATTCATTTGAGAAGTGTGTACTATGAGCTTCTTCTAGGAGATCTAGTGGTGAAAAATAGACAAGCTTTCTGCTGTCATGGAGCTTACATTATAGGGGTTGTGGATAGATAAATAAGAAACCTGTTAGTATAAAATGTTATTCAGAGAATTATGGTAGCATGATGTTATGGAAAGAGAGACACTAGGTGGTCAGGAAAGACACCTCTGAAGATATAATCTTTAAGTTGAGATCAGAATATCAACAGAGTCAGTCATGCAAAAATGAATTGCTTAGTTCTTTTGTTAAAAACTAGAATGTTAGAGCTATATCCAGCTGTCATAGAGGCAGGCTTTTGTCCAAATAATATATATGTATTAGTCCATTTTCACAATGCCATAAAGATACTACCTGAGACTGGTTAATTTATAAACAAAGGAGGTTTGACTCACAGTTCCACACAGCTGGGGAGGTCTCAAGAAACTTATAATCATGGTGGAAGGTGAAGCAGGTATCGGGACAACCTGCTTCCGATGGTTAACATAGGTTCTTTTCTATTTACTAGGCGTCTCAGCTGGTTTGAAAAATAAAGGGAAAGAGTACGAGAGAGGGAAATTTAAAACTGGGTGTCCGGGGGGAGACATCACGTGTCGGCAGGATCCGTGATGTTCCCTGAGCTGTAAAACCAGCAAGTTTTTATTAGCGATTTTCAAAAGGGGAGGGAGTGCATGAATAGGGTATGGGTCACAGAGATCACATACTTCACAAGGTAATAAAATATCACAAAGCAAATGGAGACAGGGCGAGATCACAGGACCACAGGATGGGGCAAAATTAAAATTGCTAATGAAGTTTCGGGCATGCATTTTCATTGATAACATCTTATCAGGAGACAGGGTTTGAGAGCAGACAACCTGTCTGACCAAAATTTATGAGGCAGGAATTTCCTCATCCTAATAAGCCTGGGAGCGCTACAGGAGACCAGGGCTTATTTCATCCCTTTGGCTTTGACCATAAAAGATGGATGCCTCCAAGGGGGCCATTCATAGACCTACCCTCAGGGCGCATTCTCTTTCTCAGGGATGTTCCTTGCTGAGAAAAAGAATTCAGCGATATTTCTCCTATTTGCTTTTGAAAGAAGAGAAATATGGCCCTATTCTGTCCAGCTCACTGGCAGCCAGTTCAAGGTTACCTCCCTTGTTCCCTGAACATCACTGTTATCCTGTTCTTTTTCAAGATGCCCAGATTTCATATTGTTCAAACACACATGCTCTACAAACTATTTGTGCAGTTAATGCAATCATCACAGGGTCCTGAGGCGACATATATCCTCCTCAGCTTATGAAGAAGATGATGGGATTAAGAGATTAAAGTAAAAAGACAGGCATAGGAAATCACAAGGGTATTGATTGCGAAAGTGATAAGTGTCCATGAAATCTTCACAATTTATGTTCAGAGATTGCAGTAAAGACAGTTGTAAGAAATTATAAAAGTATTAATTTGGGGAACTAATAAATGTTCATGAAATCTTCACAATTTATGTTCTTCTGCCGTGGCTTCAGCCGGTCCCTCCGTTCGGGATCCCTGACTTCCCACAGCAAGCAGGCACATTCTTCATAAGGCGATAAGAGAGGTAGAGAGAGTGTGAACACACAGGTGAAACTGCCATTTATAAAACCAGCAGATCTCCTGAGAACCCACTCGCTATCATGAAAACAACATGAGACAAACTGCCCCCATGATCCAGTCACCTCCCACCAGGCCCCTCCCTTGACACCTTGGGATTATAATTTGAGATGAGATTTGGGTGGGAACACAGAGCCAAACCGTATCAATATATGTAAAACCTTAGTTCTACTAGGCCCATCAGTAAACTAGCTAAATGTCTCCTGCATGTGCCTTTAAATCTGTACCACTCTTTCACTCATCAACACATCATAGGGACCTCTTAACTTCCAGTGCAAAGCCCAAAGCAGGATACTTATGTTTGACATACTTCTCTTGCCTTTCATCCATTCTTGTGAGGCTTGCCCTCCTTAACCCAGAGCTTCATACTGTCCTCCCATTGCTCAGACAGCTCATTTCTTGATCCTTTTCCTTCCATACTCACTGGCCATCCAGGCACATTTGTTGCATGCATCCCACACCCCACAAATAAGAAAAGCTGATCTTGTTGTTTTTGTCTGCTTAATGCCAAATTCTTGTTCTTCTGGAGTTTGCTTCTGGGTAATTTGATTTATCCCAAGCTGAGCCAATGAGTGCAAGAAAGCTTGACTGTGTTCTCCTTCTCTGTGTCCCATTACACTTTCCCTTGCTTGTCAATCATGTTCTCTCACTCCAGGGTAACATAAACACATTTTCCAGTGGTCTTTTGGGGCATCTCCCATACATTTGGTATTGATTTTGAACTGCCACCAAAGACATTCTGGAGAAAATGGGCCTTGTAACACTAAGATCGTCCTATGTGGTTAACTGCCTAAATTAAGAGCTGTTCTGCTTATGTCTGAAAAACACTATATTTTCTATTTGCACAGGATCAGTGTTATTGATAACGAATTAATGGCTTCTTACTGAGCTGAAAAATCATTTTGCTAATGCTCCATGTGTGGACTCTTCATGCCTAAATAAATTGCCACTTCAGTACATATGCAAAGGATAACTAACATTTATGAACAAAATCAGAGTATTTTGTGTTGCAGTAATCATTCATGTTTTTTTGGACTCCTTAGCTTTATGGAATTGCAAACAAGCGTAACAGTTTTAAAACACTGAATCTGTATCTAGGAAGATAACTAGATTGATATGGTAATCATGCTGTTTAAACAGATTTAGAGCAGTTTTAGCTCCTTAGAATTTTAAACTTAAAAAAAAAATTTATGTTTTTAGAAGTTGTGTTTTGGCATGGAGAGTATGTCCATGTCTTGCAATGATTTTACCTGTCTTGGAAATTGATTCATCAGTTTTTCTTATTTCTGAGAAGACAGTTCTCTTCATAAAATTTCCTACTTCTTTTCAAACCATCGGATTTGTGTCATTTTGTTCTGGTGAAAACTCTATGAATGATGCCATTTATCATTTTAGTTCTTATTATGAATAAAATATAAGTAAATTTGCCATTTATTGGCTCTAATCTAATATTAAAAAGTGTTAAATTGTACGTAATGGGTTCCTAACACATTATATGTTCCTAATACACCAAATATTGTTAATATTTTTTGAAGAATCAAAAAATTATATAAATTGTCAATAAATTATCAAAACAGATGCTAGATAATATTTTGTTAATTTATTTGATTAGCTACTCAAGTAATCTACCCTATATAGTATATGAGGTTAGGACTAGAAGAGACTTCTTCAACAATTTCTTTGTTAATAGCTTACTAAAATACTTTATTTAAATTTTATTTAGATTGAATTTCTCCACACAGTGGACATAATATACCCTCTCTTTCTTCCTAAGTGTGGTAAAGGTTAAATAAATACCACATATTAAGTGAGAAAGCATCTGAGGTTCCCACTGATATCTGTTCTCAGTTCTTTGTTTTCATATTGTTGGTAAACACTTTTTTTTTTTTTTTAAACCATTTGATGGTGTTTATAAAAGTTGATTTGGGACCTTTAAAGTAGAATTCTGATGGACACATGGAAAATGCTTACCATTAATAGGAAGAAAAATTCATGAGCCCCCCCCAAATAAATATATTACATGTTATGATTTTTAAATGAATGTTGTAAGTGGCTTATTTGCTTTTTAAAGGGACTCACTTATATACAAAGTAGAAGAGCTAAATATATCACTTATCATATTTGGCCAGAGAAGCAAGTTTTTTCCTCAGTGTGATGATTGCTTCCCTACCAATTTTGAAATGCTCTGAAAAAATGCATAAGAAATAGGCTTGCCAAGATAAACAGTTGAGTTTTCATAGAAGGTCACTCATTTATATTTTTGCATCCTTGTTCCTGTCAATTTTGATATAACCTTTCAAAATGTAGGCTTTTAAAGTCATTTTTATTTTTGCTTCAGCCTCCATGATATTCCTAATCATAGTAAATAATGTAATAATTAGTCCCAGAAATGGTTTAGGCAATAACATTTTTAGAGCAGACTATGAGGGCCCTTTGCAGATTTTGAAAGGAATCTATTTTTCAGTTACAAAAAGACCTTTCTTTCATAAAATAGTAGGAACACATTTGCAACTTTATGTTATTTGTCCACAGACCTGTTTTTATACATGAATGGGGAAGTTGTAAATATTGTTCATGTGAATGAGCAGAATGAAGTTTAAAAATAGCGTCATTATTCTTTAAATATATTGGAGAGAGAGAGAATGAATGTGAATATGGAAAAGTTTTCTGGATTTCTTCTCCAGATAACGCAAAATGGTTACCCAGTGTTCGACACTTGTCCTGCTGGCATTTGTATGAAGGAAACCTGATCACCTGATAGTCACCCCTCCTTTGTATACCAGAGTTTGAACAAGTTTCTGGATATAAGGTATACAGAGATACATAATTAATTTTGTCTTTTTTTATCAGAATGATGATTTCATAATTTGTGCAGAAGAGCTTTTCCCTCATGTTCTACCTTTACTTTTTGATTAACTAAATGGGCAAAGGAGCTTAATTTGCACAAAACAATGACTGAAAGGAGCACAGGTTACTGTGACCTATAGATTGCGTTTTGTGCCTGTGTTCCAGTAAAGTAACCATTTAAAGTTTAAGAGCCCAAGGCTTTTTAACTGTGCAGCCTTCAGAGAGCATACTATGTGGAGATACAGATTTTGATTTTCTAATCCATAGACTTTATGCTATTATTTTAGAACATCAAATGATCAAGAAACTACAAAGGTGAATACAGACATCTAAAATTAAGGCTTATAATAGTACATGCCATGTGTTCAAGCTCCAACATCCTGAATCTGTGGTTTTCTAAGTATTTAATGACTTTGATTTTTAAAAATCACACTGTTTCTTTGTACATTATCATACATTTACATTACATCTTGAAATAAATTTAAGCATTAGAATAAAACATAGACACCCCACTGAGTTAAAGATTTTAAATCTTATTCTATTGTACTTACCCTTAGACAGATCCACCCACTTAATTCTGAGGTCTGCGTATAATCTTTGCCAATATAAATGCAATAAAATGACTAAATCAAAAGATGTTAAAAACTGTCAGTGTAGAATTGTGAACTTGAATAGGTAGAAAAGGAAATTCTTGTAAGACAGTAAACACTGTATAATAAAATACTTTTTCATTGGTGACCCTTAGGGAATAAGTAGTAGTGTAAATTACCTTTTTAACTTCTCAAGAGGAGTTTCTTATTAGAAATTCAAAGGAAATTTTCTTTAGTAATCATTTTAATGCTCCACATTAGTGAAGTCAACTTTGGTTCCTTATAAAGTTTTGTTTTTCATTGGTAATTTACTGACAGAATGCAGTGAGGGGTGGTGCAGGACTGAGTTTTCTTATAGAACTCAAGGGGGCAGTAATTCCAGGGGAAGATAACCATCTGCACTAAACTACTCTTTTTTTTTTTTTTAAGTAGATTAAAATTTTTAGTGGGAACATTATCATAACAGTTGGTTATGGCACATAAAATACAGAAAACGGCATTTTTCAATAGTAAACTAATTACCAGTTTTGTTAATGAATTATAAACATTGAATTTTAATTTACTCTCTGGAAGGGTGCTTGGAAGTATGCATGATGCACGTATGGGGAGAGGGATAGGGTGGTGAAAAAAGAGGTCTGCGCATGTATAAAGTTAAAATATTAATTGATAAATTTTGTTATTGGTCTAAGTGATGGTTTAGAAATGTTTTATTCCCCCTCTCTATTGCCAATTTTCTGTGTAATTATTTCACAAATTGATTATATGTTTATATAATATGGAAATCGAAGAGATTATACCATAGTCACTCTCTCCATTCATAGTCCTTTCTTTCCTCAAAACAAAACAAAAACAACCAAATTCTCAAAATATGTCATACATCTTAACAGTATGCACAAATTCAGTAGTTACTGCTTTATTTTCATTCTGTTCCCTTTGGGAAACATTCATCCCTCAGGTGTATAATTGAAAAGGCCTGCTTGTTTTCTCATTTCGGGGAAAGCATTTAATGAGACCTATAAATGATTCTTGGCAATAGAAAGAAAACAACTCCAAATTTTGTAAATTCCGTATTTACATAAAGATACACCTAATTGCCAGGCACAGTGGCTCAACGTCAGTAATCCCAGCAGTTTGGGAGACTGAGGTGGGCAGATTGCTTGAGCCCAGGAGTTTAAGATCAGCCTGGACAACATGGCTACTAAAACTACAAAATTTAGCCGGGTGTGGTGGCACGTACCTGTGATCCCAACTACATGGGAGGCTGAGAATCATCTGAGCCCAGGAAGTCGAGGCTGTGAGCCATGATCACGCTACTGCACTCCAGCCTGTGCAACAGGAGTGAGACCCTGTCTAAAAAAAAAAAAAACCAAATAAAGAGACCCATTCAGCTCCAGCCTCACTCTCTAATTTCTGAAGGCCAAGTGTTATCTACTCTCATTGTATCCACCTTTCTCTGGAATGTTAAGGGTCATTTGAAAAAGTCCAGACCTAAGGGCTGGGCGTGGTGGCTCACGCCTGTAATCCCAGCACTTTGGGAGGCCGAGGTGGGTGATCACCTGAGGTCAGGAGTTCAAGACCAGCCTGGCCAACATAGTGAAACCCCGTTTCTACTAAAAATACAAAAATTAGCTGGGCATGGTGGCAGGCACCTGTAATCCCATCTACTTGGAAGCTGAGGCAGGAGAATCGCTTGAACCAGGGAGGCGAAGGTTGCAGTGAGATGAGATCACGCTGTTGCCTATTGCACGCCAGCCTGGACAACAGGAGTGACACCGTGTCTTTAAAAAAAGAAAAAAAAAATGACCCATTCAGCTCCAGCCTCACTTTCACTTTTTCCTTTCTGAAGGCCAAGTGTTATCTACTCTGATTGTATCCACCTTTCTCTGGATTGCTAAGTGTCATTTGAAAAAGCCCAGACCTTCACTGGTCCAGCATACTAGGAGGAGGCTTTGAAGAGCTTCTCTGATCTTTAATTACAACTATGACACTAGTTAATTTTTGATGGTGCATTCCAGTAAGTTTTAGTATGTAAAGTAATATTTTCCTCAGCCTGGCAGATTACAGGACAGTGCCAAAGCTAATGCCAGAAAATATACAGAGGAAGGATATTGTGTTTACCAGGCAAAGGTGTATGACACGTAAATTAACAAAGAAAACATGTTGTTATAGATTATTTTACTGTTACTAAAACTAAGTATTTTATTTTGCTTTCCATATATTATTCTCATCTATAGCATAATGTAAAGATTAGAGCATATTAAAAATTTACAAGAATTCTTATATATACCTCAATTTCAGTGAAATTCATTTAAGCAAAATGCAGATTTAAGGAATTCACAAATTAAGTGAAAAATTCACTTCTGTAAGCAGCAGTTCATTCCCTAGGGTCCTGCTGTGCTAAACCTTGTTTTAGTGGAGTGTAGAGGGTATGTGTTTTGTGTATAAGAAGTAGGGGGAAAGTATAAGGCCTGATTCCCGTTCTCAAGAAACATTATTTAACAACCTACTTAGAGAAAAAGCAAGGTTCATATAAAACAAACAGCAGAGAAGCAAATAATAATAATAAATATGCAATAAAGAAATAATAATGAGAAACATGCAATAAAGTGCCCAAATGGGTGGTGTATTAAAGGAAAAAGTAAAAGCAGACCTCCTTTTCCAAATCAAAGTGCATGCACAACACCAACATAGAAAACAGAGAAATGTGATCTTTTATTACTGTAATTTTGTCATACAAGTTCAAATGTATATAACATTTACTCGAGAAATTATTCAAGAAATGAGGCCGTTTAAATAAGTAGCAAAGGGATTGGTCTGTGGGAAGGACTCAATAAATGTTAAATACTGTTGTTGGTATTACTTATATATTATGGGCTTTGGATAGCTGTGGCAATATGGTATTAGCCTCAGCTTTCAGTTTGTTTCTGTATTTTGTTCAGGCTGCATATTGTAGAGAAGAATTTTGATTCACATGAATAAGTAGTTGTACATTGTAAGGTTTTGTGTCGTTTTAACAGCTTGCTCTGCTAATGTCACATTGCGATAGTCTTCAGTTAAATAAGAGGGCAAGAAGAGTTTCTTTTAAGCAGCACCCCTATGCACACCCAACAGAGGAAACAACAACAACAAACAAAACTGAGTGGCACAAGTTGAATAATTGGTGATTTTAGTACACAAAAAGAGGTGGTAATGACTGTGTGTTTTATATTCATGTTTAACCTATAAAATACAACCAAGCATTTGAAAACCCCTTAAAATATCCTCAAGTAAAACTAACTTTCCAAGGTATGTTCTCTGAGAAACCCCGGTAAGGCTTGTGAGATGGGTGGTCAACAAACCATGTAGTCCATTGGCCAAATCTGGCCAACACCTGTTTTTGTATGGCCCACATGCTAAAACTGACTTTTATATTTTCAAAGGTTGAAATAAATCTTTAAAAAAGATTATCATGATGTGAAAATTATATGGAATTCTAGTTAATTACCTATACATTAAATTTTATTGGTACACAGTCATGTTCATTCACTTACATATTGTCTACAAATGCTTTTCTGCTACAGTGGCTGAGCACAGTAGTTGTGATAGAGAACATATAGCCTGCAAAACCTAAATTACTTACTATCAAGCCCTTTACAGAAAAAGTTTACCAACCCCTTGCATAAGAAATATTATGGTGGAAAAAGAGGGGGGACCATTAAATGCTGAAACCAGGGAAGGCATCGTGAAAGAGTGGTCTTGATTCAGGCTATTTGGGTAGGCTAAGGAAGGTCCACACAATGAAGGGAAATACAAGGGAGAAAATGTAGAAGACTGAGAGTGAATGGCTCCCATGTGGTATGCCATAATCAAATTCATACATGTGAAGCATTTTTAAGATGTCTATAATTTGTCAAAACAGGAGATTTTATCTACTCAGATTATTTAGTGATGATACATGTTACTAATAGTTTCTTTATGTTATGATTAAGCTTATTGAAACATTCTACTTTGGCTGGGCATGGTGGCTCACACCTGTAATCCCAGCACTTTGGGAGGCCAAGGCGGGTAGATTGCTTGAGCTTGGGAGTTCGAGACCAGCCTTGGCCAACATGGCTAAACCCCATCTCTACAAAAAAATTAAAAATTAGCTGGGTATAGTGGCACGCACCTGCAGTCCCAGCTCCTTGGGAGGCTGAGATGGGAAGATCCCTCGAGCCCGGGACGTTGAAGCTACAGTGAGCCGTGTTTGCGCCACTGTACTCCAGCCCGGGTGACAAAGTAAGACCCTGTCTCAATACAAAACAACAACAATAAAAGCATTTTACTTATATTTATTAACTCTTTGTTTGGTCACTCTTAATAAATATCTCTTGAGTGCCTATTGTGTATGAGGCAGTTTCTCAGGAACCTCAGTTGTAATGGTGAACAAAACAAAAACTAAACAAGGGGAGAAAAGCTATGGGTCCCAGCCCTTTTAGGAGCTTACTGTCTATGGGGAAGAAGGAGGTTTCTCAAATAATCACAAACAAATACAGCATTTTCCTAGGAAAGCCTGTAATAGACATCAAGGATATGAGTATATAATAAGCAGGTCCAGATTCAGAGGACCGTGAGAATCTTCCCTGAGGAGGTAGAGATTAAGCTCAGATTTAAGGAAGAAGCAGTGGTTATTCTGAGGATGGGCATGGGGGAGTGGTAAGCATCTGGGTTAGAAGGAAATATAGGTGCTAAGGGTCCACAGTAGGATTAAGAGTGAAAATCAGCTCCTGTGGCCAGGTATAGGAAAAAGGAAGAGTTTCATGTGGATGGAAATTGAGGCAAAAGCCAGGAGATGCCCGGCCTTGTAGCCATATTAAGATTTTTGGTCTTTACCCCAAAAGCAGCAACACTGAAATGTTTTAAACAAGGGGCATGAATTCTAACTGGCGTGCTAGACCAGTTTGAAGGTCATTGCAGTCCAAGTGAGAGATGAGAGCATTTTGTTTTGATAGTACCAATAGGGATAGGGAAAGTAGATAAATTCAGAATACATTTTGGAGGCTGTGCCAACAGAACCTGATGGATTTGAATATGGGGAGACAGTGAAGGAAAGAGGGATTTTACATAAAACTATTTGGTTTTGGTTTTTCTTTACAGGATGAATAGGAGCACCAATCTCTGAGACAGGCAATTTGGGAGGAGGGCTGTCAAAAGTTCATTCTTTGGCAGGTGGAATTAGGGGTGCCTTTGAGGCATCCATTTGAAATGTTATGTGAATTATCTGTGTATAAGTGGATTATGCATATCTGTGTATTAGTGATCTGTTGATAAGTGCTGCTTTAGAGCCATGAGTATGGCTGAGAACACCAGAGATTGCTAATAGAGTGAGAAGGAGAGGCCTTGAACCAAGATATACAGGTTTTTTGTTTGTTTTTGTTTTTGTTTAAGATTGAGTCTGGCTCTGTCGCCCAGGCTGGAGTGCAGTGGTACGATCTCAGCTCACTGCAACCTCCACCTCCCAAGTTCAAGCCATTCTCCTGCCTCTGCCTCCTGAGTAGCTGGGACTACAGGCACGTGCCACCACGCCCAGCTAATTTTTTGCATTTTTAGTAGAGACTGGGTTTCACTGTGTTAGCCAGGATGGTCTCAATCTCCTCACCTCGTGATCCCTCCAACTCAAGCCTCCCAGAGTGCTGGGATTACAGGCGTGAGCCTGGAAAGTGTACAGAGGAGAAGCAGAAAAATGGGAATAAAACTAGAAAAGTGTAGTGTAGTAGCAATCAAAGGAAGAGAAGTGTCAAGGGAACAATAATGTTTTAGAAAAGTCAACAAAAAGAGATTGATGAATGTCCTTGAATTTTGTGAAATGAATGTCTTTGCTGACCAGAGCAAGAAATATTTCGATGCGGCAGTGAGACTAGAATACCTAAATTATTATCAAAGTTATTTATACCTTTAAATATATTAGTTTTAAAGAAAACCTACAATCCCAGATGTGAACTTTTTATTGTTCAATTGATCTCCAGGTTTATAATGGTAGTTAATTAAAAATGGATTCACTTAAAAGAAATTTGCTTCACAGCAAATTTTGATTGAAAACATCTATTTCCCATCACCTAAATACTTAAATCTTACCCAGATTATACATCAAATCCCCTTTAATAAAAACAGGGCAATAATGAGAAAAAGGTTCTTGTTCCAACATTTACAATTTTTGTTTTTTAAAAAAAGCAAAACTGGTGACTCATAAGAAATACACTGCTGAAAGGCCTTTTCAATTATAAGTAGCTTTCCGGCAAACTTACTTGTATTACTTCAATTTATTAAATAATGCCTTTCTGCTTCACCAGCATTTGTTCTATATGTGGCTATAGTGTTATCAAAGGAAGGTTGAAAAGGGGAGAGATGAGGTATTTTGTTTGTTTACATATGGTTTCTCATATGTATTTAATTGATTTTTGTTCTGCTTTGTTATGTTTTTATAATGTGAAAGTGTGTTATACTGTGAAAAAGGACAGAGATGTTTTGTTACTGTTGGATTCTTTGGAAGCAAACACTGAGATCGAGACTGGGGAATAAGATGTTTACTAGACATCAACCTCCATAAAAGAAAGTATGAAGGAAGGAGGATTGAACAGAGGTAAAATTCAAACTTTGATGCAGTCACAAAGATGTGTTGGCCAACCCGACAGGAGCTCTCAAGCAAGTATTCCCTGTTGGAGTGTCCTGCTTTGGGTTGACATGGATGGACGTTTATGCCCCACCTCACTCAGTGGCTGTTGCAGGCTGCTGCTTGGAATAGGCTGACTGCTGCCCCAGCCTGTAGTTGTCTGCAAGTCCTCTGAGCAGTGCAGCTGTCTCTACCACAGTATACTGTAATCTTCCAAGTAATTGAGTTGAATACCTTGTATACATTTAAATTGGTTTGAATCTTTTATGTTACAAATAACAAAAGCAACAACTCGCACTTACCCAGTCAAGGCCTTGATAGATTCATGTAAACAGAGGCCCAGAGGTTGGGTAGGCTTCAGAATTTCGTTAATCCATCAGCTCCAGCTCCATTTGCCAGAGTGTTCTGGACCTTGTCCTATGCAGTGCGTGGACAGTGTATGGAAAGTGTATGTCCTATTCAGTTTGCTCTTGCTGCAGGCCGGCCTCTCTGGTGGTAGCAAGGTGACTGAGGCCCCACAGCTGCATACCAGCCAGTCCGGAAAGGAAAGACCATCTGGTGGTATGCCACAGTAGTGGTGAAAGGGTGTGATTCCTTTCCTCACACATTGTAAGAGTCACCGCTGGCTGGGCACAGTGGCTCACACCTGTAATTCCAGCACTTTGGGAGGCCGAGGCAGGTGAATCGCTTGAGGTCAGGGGCTTGAGACCAGCCTAGCAAACATGGTGAAACCCCTACTCTACCAAAAATACAAAAATGAGCCAGGTGTGGTGGCACATGCACCTGTAATCACAGCTTCTTGGAAAGCTAAGGCAGGAGAATCACTTGAACCCAGGAGGCAGAGGTCGCAGTGAGCCGAGATTGTGCCACTGCACTCCAGCCTGGGCACAGAGTGAAACTCTGTCTCAAAAAACAAAAACAAACAGTCACAGCCAACATTCCTGTAAAAAATTCAAGTTAACAAGAGAAAAAACAAATGTATTTAATCAGTGTTTTATGTGACATGGAGCCTTCAGAAATCAAGACCCAAAGACCCAGGGACAACTGTCTGTTTTTATGCTTAGGTCTGATGAAGAATAGACAGCTATGTAGAAATGTGATTGGACAAAAGGCTATGATCTAATGGTAATACATGGGAAGGTGGGTGAACCCACCAAGGCCTGTCTGTCTAGATTTTTCCTGGCCTCTTTGTGTGTCATTTCTTCCTTCCGATTATGGGGCAGGACTTCTCTGGAATGAGGATCTTCAAGGGAGAAAGGAGAGTGTGACCTTTCTAGGTTTTTATGGCTCAGTCTGGGATTGAGGAATTCCAGTTTCTATGATCTTCCATGGTGGAAAGAAATTCTGATTTCTATGAATGACTTTGGTAGGGGCAGAAAAAAGTGGCAGGGGATATGAGAAGGGAAGAAAGTCAGAAAGACCTTGCTTCTAAGGCTTTTCCAATGTTCTTTATTATTATTATTATTATTATTACTGAGACAGGGTCTCACTGTGTCACCCAGGCTGGAGTGCAGTGACATAATCTCAGATCACTGCAGCCATTGCCTCCCAGTCTCAAGCGATCCTCCCATCTCAGCCTCCCAAGTAGCTGGGACTACAGGCGCATGCCACTACGCCCAGCTACTTTTTTTTTTTTTTTTTGTATTTTTTGTTGAGACAGGGTTTTGCCATGTTGCCCAGGTGGTCTCAAGCTCCTGGACTCAAGCCATCCGCCTGTCTCTGCCTCCCAGTGTGCTAGGATTACAGGCATGAGCCACCACACCAGCCCCACTGTTCTGTTTTTCAAGGTATTCAGTATGCCAAGGTACCATACCCTGGGGTGTCATGTTCTGAGCCCCAGCAGCACACAGTGTTCAGGCACAGTCCAGAGATAAGCTCAGCCTGGACCACATGGGATTGGAATAGTGGCAGAGGTAAAGAAGGCAATAATTAGCTTAGCCTAGGCTCAGCCATCTATTCTTGGAGCCACCAGTGGAATCAACTTTTCCTGGAATCCCTTGGTTTCCCAGTAGAAGTCAGGGGCTGTTGCATAGGGAGGGGAGGCCACCAACAAACAATGTGAAATGGATTTTTGGAAAATGCATCTGACTGTGTTGTTGTCAGATGATAATCAGTTTACCTTACCTATGTGGGCAGAACTCTAGACCAAGCTACAAACCAAAAACTTAGTTACTAAAAACCAATTATCTGTGTTCTTCGAACTGTTACTTGTGGGTAAAATTAAACTTATAAACACTAAAGCTTTCATAGAGTTGGATATCTAGTGAAGGGAAGGAGGAACTATGCAAGACTATGTAATCAAAATTTGAAATTTATATGTTTGACTTTCGTCTTGTCTTTTTTGCTCTGGTTCACCTCTGGGTGAAGATAATGAGGAAAAAAAGTGAAAGAATCAAGGAGCTTAGATAATTCAAAAATGTAAACCCAAATTAAATCGCCAAAAGCTTTCTTTTGGGTCGAGTTGCAACTCCAAAGAGAAAAGAAAAACAAATAAAACTGGCATATAGGAATTATAAGTGTTAAAATATTTATCTACTTTAAGAAGTTTCTCGTCCCATCTGGGACACCTATTGTATTGATGGGAAGTAGACCCTATAAAAATTTCATTTTCTTGGAGATTTTATTAGGTTTTTTTACAAAACATTAGCATTTGATTTCTCTTCCTTTATTAAGTGGTTGAGATTGCAGGCTGACACTTATTAATTATACCAGATTTCTGGTTTTAATTAGAGAATCTCTTCTGAGACTAAACCTTTTTACCATTAGACTGTTTGAAACCTATGAGATAAAAAGGGAGAGTTCTTTCAGAAAATTATTTACATGAATTTAATTAATGATTATAATCTCCATGGTCATTTTTGCAAAAGAGCATTTAATCCCTTAACCAGTTTTCATGATTTGCATTTT